>NW_026043773.1:0-89380 GCF_937001465.1 Orcinus orca
GGTGAGCAAATGAAGACCCTTTGAAGTCATATTGCATGGTACCCATTCCACGGGTCTCAACTCTCCAGGTTTAAGGGATTCTTCCTTCAGCTAAAACATGCATGTGGAACCCAGAGTATGATCAACCGTGTGATCGGGAGACGTGTTGAAATATGTCTCAGTTCTCGTCCCCTGGTACTCGGGTGCAACATTCCAGATGCTTTACTAACACTCTCCCGACTTGGAGAGTCAGTGCCTTTAACCTCCTGTTTGGCCCAGTTTGCAAATTCCACGGAAGATGAACAGGAATAGGGAGAACCAATGAGAGACTAGCTGGAGGTGTCTGGACGGGAAAATTTAACTCTCATTTCCCACCAGGAAGAGGAATTAACCAAAGGCTCAGCGTGCCATGCCGGAACCAGATTAGGGCCTGAAGCAATCCTGCGGTGTTGCGGCCAGCTCACAAGAAAGCGAGTTGAAGAAAGGAGCTCAGGGGCACTGTAATTCACAGACCTGCAGAGTTATAAATGACAGCTATCATCCAAAAATATACTGAAGTAAGTCTGCCAAGAGGACTTGAAAGCCGGGCAGAATTGCAGGAAACCGATTTCAGGAGGTAGACTGGAATTGCATTTAAGGCATAGGAAAAGAGGCAGAAGGTCGACAATGATGCACTTGGCCAAAAAGGGCGTATGCGTTTTTTCCTGAATATATTCAGGAAAAAACGCATACGCCCTTTTTGGCCAACCAAGCAAGCTTGCAAAGGAAATCTGCACTACAATGAAGTCTCACTTCCCCCCCGTCAAAAGGGCCATCTGAAAAAAGTGTAAAATCCAGAAAGGCAGGACAGGCCATGGAGAACTGGGAGCCTTGTTATGCTGATGGGCGGGATGTAAATTGCCAACAGCCACTCGGGAGAAGTGTATGGTGTTTCCTGAAACATCTAAAAAACAAAGCAACAGAGCCTAGGGCACTTCCACTTATGGTCCTATAGCTTAGGGAAATTAAAATCAAAAAGACACAGCCACCCCAAAGTTTGGGATGGCTCTGTTTACAAGAAACTCGTTTACGGTACAAGTTCAATATCGCATAAAGCGAAAAATGGATAAAGAAGTTGTGGTACTTACGTACAATGCAATATCACTCAGCAATGACATCTATGTCATCAGGCCCATAGCAGCATAATGAGTGGATTCAGGTATGATGATTCTAACTGAAATAAGTCACACAGAAAAAGAAACATCATAAGATATCACTAATACACGGAATGTAAACTTGGCTACACAGGAACTGAATTTCAAAACAGAACATGGTCCCAAATTTAGAAAATCAACTTATGCTTGCTTAAGGGGAAAGGTGAGTTGGGGTGCTGCATAAAACCAGAGATTGAAATGAGCACAGATAAAGTTCCTTAAGCCAAATATGTAATAGACAAGAGCTACTCCTTGCTCAACGAAATGGACTCAAAACCCCATATTAAACGCCTAATAATGTACCTGACTAGTAAGTATCTTAAAACCTATGGATTGCTATGTCTCTGAAAGTGAATCAATCGTGAGTACAGGAGCAAAAACGCAGCAGTGATAGGATTGGAGAGTTTTGGTGAGCAAATGAAGACCCTTTGAAGTCATATTGCATGGTACCCATTCCACGGGTCTCAACTCTCCAGGTTTAAGGGATTCTTCCTTCAGCTAAAACATGCATGTGGAACCCAGAGTATGATCAACCGTGTGATCGGGAGACGTGTTGAAATATGTCTCAGTTCTCGTCCCCTGGTACTCGGGTGCAACATTCCAGATGCTTTACTAACACTCTCCCGACTTGGAGAGTCAGTGCCTTTAACCTCCTGTTTGGCCCAGTTTGCAAATTCCGCGGAAGATGAACAGGAATAGGGAGAACCAATGAGAGACTAGCTGGAGGTGTCTGGACGGGAAAATTTAACTCTCATTTCCCACCAGGAAGAGGAATTAACCAAAGGCTCAGCGTGCCATGCCGGAACCAGATTAGGGCCTGAAGCAATCCTGCGGTGTTGCGGCCAGCTCACAAGAAAGCGAGTTGAAGAAAGGAGCTCAGGGGCACTGTAATTCACAAACCTGCAGAGTTATAAATGACAGCTATCATCCAAAAATATACTGAAGTAAGGCTGCCAAGAGGACTTGAAAGCCGGGCAGAATTGCAGGAAACCGATTTCAGGAGGTAGACTGGAATTGCATTTAAAGCATAGGAAAAGAGGCAGAAGGTCGACAATGATGCACTTGGCCAAAAAGGGCGTATGCGTTTTTTCCTGAATATATTCAGGAAAAAACGCATACGCCCTTTTTGGCCAACCAAGCAAGCTTGCAAAGGAAATCTGCACTACAATGAAGTCTCACTTCCCCCCCGTCAAAAGGGCCATCTGAAAAAAGTGTAAAATCCAGAAAGGCAGGACAGGCCATGGAGAACTGGGAGCCTTGTTATGCTGATGGGCGGGATGTAAATTGCCAACAGCCACTCGGGAGAAGTGTATGGTGTTTCCTGAAACATCTAAAAAACAAAGCAACAGAGCCTAGGGCACTTCCACTTATGGTCCTATAGCTTAGGGAAATTAAAATCAAAAAGACACAGCCACCCCAAAGTTTGGGATGGCTCTGTTTACAAGAAACTCGTTTACGGTACAAGTTCAATATCGCATAAAGCGAAAAATGGATAAAGAAGTTGTGGTACTTACGTACAATGCAATATCACTCAGCAATGACATCTATGTCATCAGGCCCATAGCAGCATAATGAGTGGATTCAGGTATGATGATTCTAACTGAAATAAGTCACACAGAAAAAGAAACATCATAAGATATCACTAATACACGGAATGTAAACTTGGCTACACAGGAACTGAATTTCAAAACAGAACATGGTCCCAAATTTAGAAAATCAACTTATGCTTGCTTAAGGGGAAAGGTGAGTTGGGGTGCTGCATAAAACCAGAGATTGAAATGAGCACAGATAAAGTTCCTTAAGCCAAATATGTAATAGACAAGAGCTACTCCTTGCTCAACGAAATGGACTCAAAACCCCATATTAAACGCCTAATAATGTACCTGACTAGTAAGTATCTTAAAACCTATGGATTGCTATGTCTCTGAAAGTGAATCAATCGTGAGTACAGGGGCAAAAACGCAGCAGTGATAGGATTGGAGAGTTTTGGTGAGCAAATGAAGACCCTTTGAAGTCATATTGCATGGTACCCATTCCACGGGTCTCAACTCTCCAGGTTTAAGGGATTCTTCCTTCAGCTAAAACATGTATGTGGAACCCAGAGTATGATCAACCATGTGATCGGGAGACGTGTTGAAATATGTCTCAGTTCTCGTCCCCTGGTACTCGGGTGCAACATTCCAGATGCTTTACTAACACTCTCCCGACTTGGAGAGTCAGTGCCTTTAACCTCCTGTTTGGCCCAGTTTGCAAATTCCGCGGAAGATGAACAGGAATAGGGAGAACCAATGAGAGACTAGCTGGAGGTGTCTGGACGGGAAAATTTAACTCTCATTTCCCACCAGGAAGAGGAATTAACCAAAGGCTCAGCGTGCCATGCCGGAACCAGATTAGGGCCTGAAGCAATCCTGCGGTGTTGCGGCCAGCTCACAAGAAAGCGAGTTGAAGAAAGGAGCTCAGGGGCACTGTAATTCACAAACCTGCAGAGTTATAAATGACAGCTATCATCCAAAAATATACTGAAGTAAGGCTGCCAAGAGGACTTGAAAGCCGGGCAGAATTGCAGGAAACCGATTTCAGGAGGTAGACTGGAATTGCATTTAAAGCATAGGAAAAGAGGCAGAAGGTCGACAATGATGCACTTGGCCAAAAAGGGCGTATGCGTTTTTTCCTGAATATATTCAGGAAAAAACGCATACGCCCTTTTTGGCCAACCAAGCAAGCTTGCAAAGGAAATCTGCACTACAATGAAGTCTCACTTCCCCCCCGTCAAAAGGGCCATCTGAAAAAAGTGTAAAATCCAGAAAGGCAGGACAGGCCATGGAGAACTGGGAGCCTTGTTATGCTGATGGGCGGGATGTAACTTGCCAACAGCCACTCGGGAGAAGTGTATGGTGTTTCCTGAAACATCTAAAAAACAAAGCAACAGAGCCTAGGGCACTTCCACTTATGGTCCTATAGCTTAGGGAAATTAAAATCAAAAAGACACAGCCACCCCAAAGTTTGGGATGGCTCTGTTTACAAGAAACTCGTTTACGGTACAAGTTCAATATCGCATAAAGCGAAAAATGGATAAAGAAGTTGTGGTACTTACGTACAATGCAATATCACTCAGCAATGACATCTATGTCATCAGGCCCATAGCAGCATAATGAGTGGATTCAGGTATGATGATTCTAACTGAAATAAGTCACACAGAAAAAGAAACATCATAAGATATCACTAATACACGGAATGTAAACTTGGCTACACAGGAACTGAATTTCAAAACAGAACATGGTCCCAAATTTAGAAAATCAACTTATGCTTGCTTAAGGGGAAAGGTGAGTTGGGGTGCTGCATAAAACCAGAGATTGAAATGAGCACAGATAAAGTTCCTTAAGCCAAATATGTAATAGACAAGAGCTACTCCTTGCTCAACGAAATGGACTCAAAACCCCATATTAAATGCCTAATAATGTACCTGACTAGTAAGTATCTTAAAACCTATGGATTGCTATGTCTCTGAAAGTGAATCAATCGTGAGTACAGGGGCAAAAACGCAGCAGTGATAGGATTGGAGAGTTTTGGTGAGCAAATGAAGACCCTTTGAAGTCATATTGCATGGTACCCATTCCACGGGTCTCAACTCTCCAGGTTTAAGGGATTCTTCCTTCAGCTAAAACATGCATGTGGAACCCAGAGTATGATCAACCGTGTGATCGGGAGACGTGTTCCAATATGTCTCAGTTCTCGTCCCCTGGTACTCGGGTGCAACATTCCAGATGCTTTACTAACACTCTCCCGACTTGGAGAGTCAGTGCCTTTAACCTCCTCTTTGGCCCAGTTTGCAAATTCCGCGGAAGATGAACAGGAATAGGGAGAACCAATGAGAGACTAGCTGGAGGTGTCTGGACGGGAAAATTTAACTCTCATTTCCCACCAGGAAGAGGAATTAACCAAAGGCTCAGCGTGCCATGCCGGAACCAGATTAGGGCCTGAAGCAATCCTGCGGTGTTGCGGCCAGCTCACAAGAAAGCGAGTTGAAGAAAGGAGCTCAGGGGCACTGTAATTCACAAACCTGCAGAGTTATAAATGACAGCTATCATCCAAAAATATACTGAAGTAAGGCTGCCAAGAGGACTTGAAAGCCGGGCAGAATTGCAGGAAACCGATTTCAGGAGGTAGACTGGAATTGCATTTAAAGCATAGGAAAAGAGGCAGAAGGTCGACAATGATGCACTTGGCCAAAAAGGGCGTATGCGTTTTTTCCTGAATATATTCAGGAAAAAACGCATACGCCCTTTTTGGCCAACCAAGCAAGCTTGCAAAGGAAATCTGCACTACAATGAAGTCTCACTTCCCCCCCCGTCAAAAGGGCCATCTGAAAAAAGTGTAAAATCCAGAAAGGCAGGACAGGCCATGGAGAACTGGGAACCTTGTTATGCTGATGGGCGGGATGTAAATTGCCAAAAGCCACTCGGGAGAAGTGTATGGTGTTTCCTGAAACATCTAAAAAACAAAGCAACAGATCCTAGGGCACTTCCACTTATGGTCCTATAGCTTAGGGAAATTAAAATCAAAACACACAGCCACCCCAAAGCTTGGGATGGCTCTGTTTACAAGAAACTCGTTTACGGTACAAGTTCAATATCGCATAAAGCGAAAAATGGATAAAGAAGTTGTGGTACTTACGTACAATGCAATATCACTCAGCAATGACATCTATGTCATCAGGCCCATAGCAGCATAATGAGTGGATTCAGGTATGATGATTCTAACTGAAATAAGTCACACAGAAAAAGAAACATCATAAGATATCACTAATACACGGAATGTAAACTTGGCTACACAGGAACTGAATTTCAAAACAGAACATGGTCCCAAATTTAGAAAATCAACTTATGCTTGCTTAAGGGGAAAGGTGAGTTGGGGTGCTGCATAAAACCAGAGATTGAAATGAGCACAGATAAAGTTCCTTAAGCAAAATATGGAATAGACAAGAGCTACTCCTTGCTCAACGAAATGGACTCAAAACCCCATATTAAACGCCTAATAATGTACCTGACTAGTAAGTATCTTAAAACCTATGGATTGCTATGTCTCTGAAAGTGAATCAATCGTGAGTACAGGGGCAAAAACGCAGCAGTGATAGGATTGGAGAGTTTTGGTGAGCAAATGAAGACCCTTTGAAGTCATATTGCATGGTACCCATTCCACGGGTCTCAACTCTCCAGGTTTAAGGGATTCTTCCTTCAGCTAAAACATGCATGTGGAACCCAGAGTATGATCAACCGTGTGATCGGGAGACGTGTTGAAATATGTCTCAGTTCTCGTCCCCTGGTACTCGGGTGCAACATTCCAGACGCTTTACTAACACTCTCCCGACTTGGAGAGTCAGTGCCTTTAACCTCCTGTTTGGCCCAGTTTGCAAATTCCGCAGAAGATGAACAGGAATAGGGAGAACCAATGAGAGACTAGCTGGAGGTGTCTGGACGGGAAAATTTAACTCTCATTTCCCACCAGGAAGAGGAATTAACCAAAGGCTCAGTGTGCCATGCCGGAACCAGATTAGGGCCTGAAGCAATCCTGCGGTGTTGCGGCCAGCTCACAAGAAAGCGAGTTGAAGAAAGGAGCTCAGGGGCACTGTAATTCACAAACCTGCAGAGTTATAAATGACAGCTATCATCCAAAAATATACTGAAGTAAGGCTGCCAAGAGGACTTGAAAGACGGGCAGAATTGCAGGAAACCGATTTCAGGAGGTAGACTGGAATTGCATTTAAAGCATAGGAAAAGAGGCAGAAGGTCGACAATGATGCACTTGGCCAAAAAGGGCGTATGCGTTTTTTCCTGAATATATTCAGGAAAAAACGCATACGCCCTTTTTGGCCAACCAAGCAAGCTTGCAAAGGAAATCTGCACTACAATGAAGTCTCACTTCCCCCCCGTCAAAAGGGCCATCTGAAAAAAGTGTAAAATCCAGAAAGGCAGGACAGGCCATGGAGAACTGGGAGCCTTGTTATGCTGATGGGCGGGATGTAAATTGCCAACAGCCACTCGGGAGAAGTGTATGGTGTTTCCTGAAACATCTAAAAAACAAAGCAACAGAGCCTAGGGCACTTCCACTTATGGTCCTATAGCTTAGGGAAATTAAAATCAAAAAGACACAGCCACCCCAAAGTTTGGGATGGCTCTGTTTACAAGAAACTCGTTTACGGTACAAGTTCAATATCGCATAAAGCGAAAAATGGATAAAGAAGTTGTGGTACTTACGTACAATGCAATATCACTCAGCAATGACATCTATGTCATCAAGCCCATAGCAGCATAATGAGTGGATTCAGGTATGATGATTCTAACTGAAATAAGTCACACAGAAAAAGAAACATCATAAGATATCACTAATACACGGAATGTAAACTTGGCTACACAGGAACTGAATTTCAAAACAGAACATGGTCCCAAATTTAGAAAATCAACTTATGCTTGCTTAAGGGGAAAGGTGAGTTGGGGTGCTGCATAAAACCAGAGATTGAAATGAGCACAGATAAAGTTCCTTAAGCCAAATATGTAATAGACAAGAGCTACTCCTTGCTCAACGAAATGGACTCAAAACCCCATATTAAACGCCTAATAATGTACCTGACTAGTAAGTATCTTAAAACCTATGGATTGCTATGTCTCTGAAAGTGAATCAATCGGGAGTACAGGGGCAAAAACGCAGCAGTGATAGGATTGGAGAGTTTTGGTGAGCAAATGAAGACCCTTTGAAGTCATATTGCATGGTACCCATTCCACGGGTCTCAACTCTCCAGGTTTAAGGGATTCTTCCTTCAGCTAAAACATGCATGTGGAACCCAGAGTATGATCAACCGTGTGATCGGGAGACGTGTTGAAATATGTCTCAGTTCTTGTCCCCTGGTACTCGGGTACAACATTCCAGATGCTTTACTAACACTCTCCCGACTTGGAGAGTCAGTGCCTTTAACCTCCTGTTTGGCCCAGTTTGCAAATTCCGCGGAAGATGAACAGGAATAGGGAGAACCAATGAGAGACTAGCTGGAGGTGTCTGGACGGGAAAATTTAACTCTCATTTCCCACCAGGAAGAGGAATTAACCAAATGCTCAGCGTGCCATGCCGGAACCAGATTAGGGCCTGAAGCAATCCTGCGGTGTTGCGGCCAGCTCACAAGAAAGCGAGTTGAAGAAAGGAGCTCAGGGGCACTGTAATTCACAAACCTGCAGAGTTATAAATGACAGCTATCATCCAAAAATATACTGAAGTAAGGCTGCTAAGAGGACTTGAAAGCCGGGCAGAATTGCAGGAAACCGATTTCAGGAGGTAGACTGGAATTGCATTTAAAGCATAGGAAAAGAGGCAGAAGGTCGACAATGATGCACTTGGCCAAAAAGGGCGTATGCGTTTTTTCCTGAATATATTCAGGAAAAAACGCATACGCCCTTTTTGGCCAACCAAGCAAGCTTGCAAAGGAAATCTGCACTACAATGAAGTCTCACTCACCCCCCCCTGTCAAAAGGGCCATCTGAAAAAAGTGTAAAATCCAGAAAGGCAGGACAGGCCATGGAGAACTGGGAGCCTTGTTATGCTGATGGGCGGGATGTAAATTACCAACAGCCATTCGGGAGAAGTGTATGGTGTTTCCTGAAACATCTAAAAAACAAAGCAACAGAGCCTAGGGCACTTCCACTTATGGTCCTATAGCTTAGGGAAATTAAAATCAAAAAGACACAGCCACCCCAAAGTTTGGGATGGCTCTGTTTACAAGAAACTCGTTTACGGTACAAGTTCAATATCGCATAAAGCAAAAAATGGATAAAGAAGTTGTGGTACTTACGTACAATGCAATATCACTCAGCAATGACATCTATGTCATCAGGCCCATAGCAGCATAATGAGTGGATTCAGGTATGATGATTCTAACTGAAATAAGTCACACAGAAAAAGAAACATCATAAGATATCACTAATACACGGAATGTAAACTTGGCTACACAGGAACTGAATTTCAAAACAGAACATGGTCCCAAATTTAGAAAATCAACTTATGCTTGCTTAAGGGGAAAGGTGAGTTGGGGTGCTGCATAAAACCAGAGATTGAAATGAGCACAGATAAAGTTCCTTAAGCCAAATATGTAATAGACAAGAGCTACTCCTTGCTCAACGAAATGGACTCAAAACCCCATATTAAACGCCTAATAATGTACCTGACTAGTAAGTATCTTAAAACCTATGGATTGCTATGTCTCTGAAAGTGAATCGATCGTGAGTACAGGGGCAAAAACGCAGCAGGGATAGGATTGGAGAGTTTTGGTGAGCAAATGAAGACCCTTTGAAGTCATATTGCATGGTACCCATTCCACGGGTCTCAACTCTCCAGGTTTAAGGGATTCTTCCTTCAGCTAAAACATGCATGTGGAACCCAGAGTATGATCAACCGTGTGATCGGGAGACGTGTTGAAATATGTCTCAGTTCTCGTCCCCTGGTACTCGGGTGCAACATTCCAGATGCTTTACTAACACTCTCCCGACTTGGAGAGTCAGTGCCTTTAACCTCCTCTTTGGCCCAGTTTGCAAATTCCGTGGAAGATGAACAGGAATAGGGAGAACCAATGAGAGACTAGCTGGAGGTGTCTGGACGGGAAAATTTAACTCTCATTTCCCACCAGGAAGAGGAATTAACCAAAGGCTCAGCGTGCCATGCCGGAACCAGATTAGGGCCTGAAGCAATCCTGCGGTGTTGCGGCCAGCTCACAAGAAAGCGAGTTGAAGAAAGGAGCTCAGGGGCACTGTAATTCACAAACCTGCAGAGTTATAAATGACAGCTATCATCCAAAAATATACTGAAGTAAGGCTGCCAAGAGGACTTGAAAGCCGGGCAGAATTGCAGGAAACCGATTTCAGGAGGTAGACTGGAATTGCATTTAAAGCATAGGAAAAGAGGCAGAAGGTCGACAATGATGCACTTGGCCAAAAAGGGCGTATGCGTTTTTTCCTGAATATATTCAGGAAAAAACGCATACGCCCTTTTTGGCCAACCAAGCAAGCTTGCAAAGGAAATCTGCACTACAATGAAGTCTCACCTCCCCCCCCCCCCGTCAAAAGGGCCATCTGAAAAAAGTGTAAAATCCAGAAAGGCAGGACAGGCCATGGAGAACTGGGAGCCTTGTTATGCTGATGGGCGGGATGTAACTGGCCAACAGCCACTCGGGAGAAGTGTATGGTGTTTCCTGAAACATCTAAAAAACAAAGCAACAGAGCCTAGGGCACTTCCACTTATGGTCCTATAGCTTAGGGAAATTAAAATCAAAAAGACACAGCCACCCCAAAGTTTGGGATGGCTCTGTTTACAAGAAACTCGTTTACGGTACAAGTTCAATATCGCATAAAGCGAAAAATGGATAAAGAAGTTGTGGTACTTACGTACAATGCAATATCACTCAGCAATGACATCTATGTCATCAGGCCCATAGCAGCATAATGAGTGGATTCAGGTATGATGATTCTAACTGAAATAAGTCACACAGAAAAAGAAACATCATAAGATATCACTAATACACGGAATGTAAACTTGGCTACACAGGAACTGAATTTCAAAACAGAACATGGTCCCAAATTTAGAAAATCAACTTATGCTTGCTTAAGGGGAAAGGTGAGTTGGGGTGCTGCATAAAACCAGAGATTGAAATGAGCACAGATAAAGTTCCTTAAGCCAAATATGTAATAGACAAGAGCTACTCCTTGCTCAACGAAATGGACTCAAAACCCCATATTAAACGCCTAATAATGTACCTGACTAGTAAGTATCTTAAAACCTATGGATTGCTATGTCTCTGAAAGTGAATCAATCGTGAGTACAGGGGCAAAAACGCAGCAGTGATAGGATTGGAGAGTTTTGGTGAGCAAATGAAGACCCTTTGAAGTCATATTGCATGGTACCCATTCCACGGGTCTCAACTCTCCAGGTTTAAGGGATTCTTCCTTCAGCTAAAACATGCATGTGGAACCCAGAGTATGATCAACCGTGTGATCGGGAGACGTGTTCCAATATGTCTCAGTTCTCGTCCCCTGGTACTCGGGTGCAACATTCCAGATGCTTTACTAACACTCTCCCGACTTGGAGAGTCAGTGCCTTTAACCTCCTGTTTGGCCCAGTTTGCAAATTCCACGGAAGATGAACAGGAATAGGGAGAACCAATGAGAGACTAGCTGGAGGTGTCTGGACGGGAAAATTTAACTCTCATTTCCCACCAGGAAGAGGAATTAACCAAAGGCTCAGCGTGCCATGCCGGAACCAGATTAGGGCCTGAAGCAATCCTGCGGTGTTGCGGCCAGCTCACAAGAAAGCGAGTTGAAGAAAGGAGCTCAGGGGCACTGTAATTCACAAACCTGCAGAGTTATAAATGACAGCTATCATCCAAAAATATACTGAAGTAAGGCTGCCAAGAGGACTTGAAAGCCGGGCAGAATTGCAGGAAACCGATTTCAGGAGGTAGACTGGAATTGCATTTAAAGCATAGGAAAAGAGGCAGAAGGTCGACAATGATGCACTTGGCCAAAAAGGGCGTATGCGTTTTTTCCTGAATATATTCAGGAAAAAACGCATACGCCCTTTTTGGCCAACCAAGCAAGCTTGCAAAGGAAATCTGCACTACAATGAAGTCTCACCTCCCCCCCCCCCCCGTCAAAAGGGCCATCTGAAAAAAGTGTAAAATCCAGAAAGGCAGGACAGGCCATGGAGAACTGGGAGACTTGTTATGCTGATGGGCGGGATGTCAATTGCCAACAGCCACTCAGGAGAAGTGTATGGTGTTTCCTGAAACATCTAAAAAACAAAGCAACAGAGCCTAGGGCACTTCCACTTATGGTCCTATAGCTTAGGGAAATTAAAATCAAAAAGACACAGCCACCCCAAAGTTTGGGATGGCTCTGTTTACAAGAAACTCGTTTACGGTACAAGTTCAATATCGCATAAAGCGAAAAATGGATAAAGAAGTTGTGGTACTTACGTACAATGCAATATCACTCAGCAATGACATCTATGTCATCAGGCCCATAGCAGCATAATGAGTGGATTCAGGTATGATGATTCTAACTGAAATAAGTCACACAGAAAAAGAAACATCATAAGATATCACTAATACACGGAATGTAAACTTGGCTACACAGGAACTGAATTTCAAAACAGAACATGGTCCCAAATTTAGAAAATCAACTTATGCTTGCTTAAGGGGAAAGGTGAGTTGGGGTGCTGCATAAAACCAGAGATTGAAATGAGCACAGATAAAGTTCCTTAAGCCAAATATGTAATAGACAAGAGCTACTCCTTGCTCAACGAAATGGACTCAAAACCCCATATTAAACGCCTAATAATGTACCTGACTAGTAAGTATCTTAAAACCTATGGATTGCTATGTCTCTGAAAGTGAATCAATCGTGAGTACAGGGGCAAAAACGCAGCAGTGATAGGATTGGAGAGTTTTGGTGAGCAAATGAAGACCCTTTGAAGTCATATTGCATGGTACCCATTCCACGGGTCTCAACTCTCCAGGTTTAAGGGATTCTTCCTTCAGCTAAAACATGCATGAGGAACCCAGAGTATGATCAACCGTGTGATCGGGAGACGTGTTGAAATATGTCTCAGTTCTCGTCCCCTGGTACTCAGGTGCAACATTCCAGATGCTTTACTAACACTCTCCTGACTTGGAGAGTCAGTGCCTTTAACCTCCTGTTTGGCCCAGTTTGCAAATTCCGCGGAAGATGAACAGGAATAGGGAGAACCAATGAGAGACTAGCTGGAGGTGTCTGGACGGGAAAATTTAACTCTCATTTCCCACCAGGAAGAGGAATTAACCAAAGGCTCAGCGTGCCATGCCGGAACCAGATTAGGGCCTGAAGCAATCCTGCGGTGTTGCGGCCAGCTCACAAGAAAGCGAGTTGAAGAAAGGAGCTCAGGGGCACTGTAATTCACAAACCTGCAGAGTTATAAATGACAGCTATCATCCAAAAATATACTGAAGTAAGGCTGCCAAGAGGACTTGAAAGCCGGGCAGAATTGCAGGAAACCGATTTCAGGAGGTAGACTGGAATTGCATTTAAAGCATAGGAAAAGAGGCAGAAGGTCGACAATGATGCACTTGGCCAAAAAGGGCGTATGCGTTTTTTCCTGAATATATTCAGGAAAAAACGCATACGCCCTTTTTGGCCAACCAAGCAAGCTTGCAAAGGAAATCTGCACTACAATGAAGTCTCACCTCCCCCCCCCCCCCCCGTCAAAAGGGCCATCTGAAAAAAGTGTAAAATCCAGAAAGGCAGGACAGGCCATGGAGAACTGGGAGACTTGTTATGCTGATGGGCGGGATGTCAATTGCCAACAGCCACTCAGGAGAAGTGTATGGTGTTTCCTGAAACATCTAAAAAACAAAGCAACAGAGCCTAGGGCACTTCCACTTATGGTCCTATAGCTTAGGGAAATTAAAATCAAAAAGACACAGCCACCCCAAAGTTTGGGATGGCTCTGTTTACAAGAAACTCGTTTACGGTACAAGTTCAATATCGCATAAAGCGAAAAATGGATAAAGAAGTTGTGGTACTTACGTACAATGCAATATCACTCAGCAATGACATCTATGTCATCAGGCCCATAGCAGCATAATGAGTGGATTCAGGTATGATGATTCTAACTGAAATAAGTCACACAGAAAAAGAAACATCATAAGATATCACTAATACACGGAATGTAAACTTGGCTACACAGGAACTGAATTTCAAAACAGAACATGGTCCCAAATTTAGAAAATCAACTTATGCTTGCTTAAGGGGAAAGGTGAGTTGGGGTGCTGCATAAAACCAGAGATTGAAATGAGCACAGATAAAGTTCCTTAAGCCAAATATGTAATAGACAAGAGCTACTCCTTGCTCAACGAAATGGACTCAAAACCCCATATTAAATGCCTAATAATGTACCTGACTAGTAAGTATCTTAAAACCTATGGATTGCTATGTCTCTGAAAGTGAATCAATCGTGAGTACAGGGGCAAAAACGCAGCAGTGATAGGATTGGAGAGTTTTGGTGAGCAAATGAAGACCCTTTGAAGTCATATTGCATGGTACCCATTCCACGGGTCTCAACTCTCCAGGTTTAAGGGATTCTTCCTTCAGCTAAAACATGCATGAGGAACCCAGAGTATTATCAACCGTGTGATCGGGAGACGTGTTGAAATATGTCTCAGTTCTCGTCCCCTGGTACTCGGGTGCAACATTCCAGATGCTTTACTAACACTCTCCTGACTTGGAGAGTCAGTGCCTTTAACCTCCTGTTTGGCCCAGTTTGCAAATTCCGCGGAAGATGAACAGGAATAGGGAGAACCAATGAGAGACTAGCTGGAGGTGTCTGGACGGGAAAATTTAACTCTCATTTCCCACCAGGAAGAGGAATTAACCAAAGGCTCAGCGTGCCATGCCGGAACCAGATTAGGGCCTGAAGCAATCCTGCGGTGTTGCGGCCAGCTCACAAGAAAGCGAGTTGAAGAAAGGAGCTCAGGGGCACTGTAATTCACAAACCTTCAGAGTTATAAATGACAGCTATCATCCAAAAATATACTGAAGTAAGGCTGCCAAGAGGACTTGAAAGCCGGGCAGAATTGCAGGAAACCGATTTCAGGAGGTAGACTGGAATTGCATTTAAAGCATAGGAAAAGAGGCAGAAGGTCGACAATGATGCACTTGGCCAAAAAGGGCGTATGCGTTTTTTCCTGAATATATTCAGGAAAAAACGCATACGCCCTTTTTGGCCAACCAAGCAAGCTTGCAAAGGAAATCTGCACTACAATGAAGTCTCACTTCCCCCCCGTCAAAAGGGCCATCTGAAAAAAGTGTAAAATCCAGAAAGGCAGGACAGGCCATGGAGAACTGGGAGCCTTGTTATGCTGATGGGCGGGATGTAACTTGCCAACAGCCACTCGGGAGAAGTGTATGGTGTTTCCTGAAACATCTAAAAAACAAAGCAACAGAGCCTAGGGCACTTCCACTTATGGTCCTATAGCTTAGGGAAATTAAAATCAAAAAGACACAGCCACCCCAAAGTTTGGGATGGCTCTGTTTACAAGAAACTCGTTTACGGTACAAGTTCAATATCGCATAAAGCGAAAAATGGATAAAGAAGTTGTGGTACTTACGTACAATGCAATATCACTCAGCAATGACATCTATGTCATCAAGCCCATAGCAGCATGATGAGTGGATTCAGGTATGATGATTCTAACTGAAATAAGTCACACAGAAAAAGAAACATCATAAGATATCACTAATACACGGAATGTAAACTTGGCTACACAGGAACTGAATTTCAAAACAGAACATGGTCCCAAATTTAGAAAACCAACTTATGCTTGCTTAAGGGGAAAGGTGAGTTGGGGTGCTGCATAAAACCAGAGATTGAAATGAGCACAGATAAAATTCCTTAAGCCAAATATGTAATAGACAAGAGCTACTCCTTGCTCAACGAAATGGACTCAAAACCCCATATTAAACGCCTAATAATGTACCTGACTAGTAAGTATCTTAAAACCTATGGATTGCTATGTCTCTGAAAGTGAATCAATCGTGAGTACAGGGGCAAAAACGCAGCAGTGATAGGATTGGAGAGTTTTGGTGAGCAAATGAAGACCCTTTGAAGTCATATTGCATGGTACCCATTCCACGGGTCTCAACTCTCCAGGTTTAAGGGATTCTTCCTTCAGCTAAAACATGCATGTGGACCCAGAGTATGATCAACCGTGTGATCGGGAGACGTGTTGAAATATGTCTCAGTTCTCGTCCCCTGGTACTCGGGTGCAACATTCCAGATGCTTTACTAACACTCTCCCGACTTGGAGAGTCAGTGCCTTTAACCTCCTGTTTGGCCCAGTTTGCAAATTCCGCGGAAGATGAACAGGAATAGGGAGAACCAATGAGAGACTAGCTGGAGGTGTCTGGACGGGAAAATTTAACTCTCATTTCCCACCAGGAAGAGGAATTAACCAAAGGCTCAGCGTGCCATGCCGGAACCAGATTAGGGCCTGAAGCAATCCTGCGGTGTTGCGGCCAGCTCACAAGAAAGCGAGTTGAAGAAAGGAGCTCAGGGGCACTGTAATTCACAAACCTGCAGAGTTATAAATGACAGCTATCATCCAAAAATATACTGAAGTAAGGCTGCCAAGAGGACTTGAAAGCCGGGCAGAATTGCAGGAAACCGATTTCAGGAGGTAGACTGGAATTGCATTTAAAGCATAGGAAAAGAGGCAGAAGGTCGACAATGATGCACTTGGCCAAAAAGGGCGTATGCGTTTTTTCCTGAATATATTCAGGAAAAAACGCATACGCCCTTTTTGGTCAACCAAGCAAGCTTGCAAAGGAAATCTGCACTACAATGAAGTCTCACTCCCCCCCCCCCCGTCAAAAGGGCCATCTGAAAAAAGTGTAAAATCCAGAAAGGCAGGACAGGCCATGGAGAACTGGGAGCCTTGTTATGCTGATGGGCGGGATGTAAATTGCCAACAGCCACTCGGGAGAAGTGTATGGTGTTTCCTGAAACATCTAAAAAACAAAGCAACAGAGCCTAGGGCACTTCCACTTATGGTCCTATAGCTTAGGGAAATTAAAATCAAAAAGACACAGCCACCCCAAAGTTTGGGATGGCTCTGTTTACAAGAAACTCGTTTACGGTACAAGTTCAATATCGCATAAAGCGAAAAATGGATAAAGAAGTTGTGGTACTTACGTACAATGCAATATCACTCAGCAATGACATCTATGTAATCAGGTCCATAGCAGCATAATGAGTGGATTCAGGTATGATGATTCTAACTGAAATAAGTCACACAGAAAAAGAAACATCATAAGATATCACTAATACACGGAATGTAAACTTGGCTACACAGGAACTGAATTTCAAAACAGAACATGGTCCCAAATTTAGAAAACCAACTTATGCTTGCTTAAGGGGAAAGGTGAGTTGGGGTGCTGCATAAAACCAGAGATTGAAATGAGCACAGATAAAGTTCCTTAAGCCAAATATGTAATAGACAAGAGCTACTCCTTGCTCAACGAAATGGACTCAAAACCCCATATTAAACGCCTAATAATGTACCTGACTAGTAAGTATCTTAAAACCTATGGATTGCTATGTCTCTGAAAGTGAATCAATCGTGAGTACAGGGGCAAAAACGCAGCAGTGATAGGATTGGAGAGTTTTGGTGAGCAAATGAAGACCCTTTGAAGTCATATTGCATGGTACCCATTCCACGGGTCTCAACTCTCCAGGTTTAAGGGATTCTTCCTTCAGCTAAAACATGCATGTGGAACCCAGAGTATGATCAACCGTGTGATCGGGAGACGTGTTGAAATATGTCTCAGTTCTCGTCCCCTGGTACTCGGGTGCAACATTCCAGATGCTTTACTAACACGCTCCCGACTTGGAGAGTCAGTGCCTTTAACCTCCTGTTTGGCCCAGTTTGCAAATTCCGCGGAAGATGAACAGGAATAGGGAGAACCAATGAGAGACTAGCTGGAGGTGTCTGGACGGGAAAATTTAACTCTCATTTCCCACCAGGAAGAGGAATTAACCAAAGGCTCAGCGTGCCATGCCGGAACCAGATTAGGGCCTGAAGCAATCCTGCGGTGTTGCGGCCAGCTCACAAGAAAGCGAGTTGAAGAAAGGAGCTCAGGGGCACTGTAATTCACAAACCTGCAGAGTTATAAATGACAGCTATCATCCAAAAATATACTGAAGTAAGGCTGCCAAGAGGACTTGAAAGCCGGGCAGAATTGCAGGAAACCGATTTCAGGAGGTAGACTGGAATTGCATTTAAAGCATAGGAAAAGAGGCAGAAGGTCGACAATGATGCACTTGGCCAAAAAGGGCGTATGCGTTTTTTCTTGAATATATTCAGGAAAAAACGCATACGCCCTTTTTGGCCAACCAAGCAAGCTTGCAAAGGAAATCTGCACTACAATGAAGTCTCACTTCCCCCCCCCCGTCAAAAGGGCCATCTGAAAAAAGTGTAAAATCCAGAAAGGCAGGACAGGCCATGGAGAACTGGGAGCCTTGTTATGCTGATGGGCGGGATGTAAATTGCCAACAGCCACTCGGAAGAAGTGTATGGTGTTTCCTGAAACATCTAAAAAACAAAGCAACAGAGCCTAGGGCACTTCCACTTATGGTCCTATAGCTTAGGGAAATTAAAATCAAAAAGACACAGCCACCCCAAAGCTTGGGATGGCTCTGTTTACAAGAAACTCGTTTACGGTACAAGTTCAATATCGCATAAAGCGAAAAATGGATAAAGAAGTTGTGGTACTTACGTACATTGCAATATCACTCAGCAATGACATCTATGTCATCAGGCCCATAGCAGCATAATGAGTGGATTCAGGTATGATGATTCTAACTGAAATAAGTCACACAGAAAAAGAAACATCATAAGATATCACTAATACACGGAATGTAAACTTGGCTACACAGGAACTGAATTTCAAAACAGAACATGGTCCCAAATTTAGAAAATCAACTTATGCTTGCTTAAGGGGAAAGGTGAGTTGGGGTGCTGCATAAAACCAGAGATTGAAATGAGCACAGATAAAGTTCCTTAAGCCAAATATGTAATAGACAAGAGCTACTCCTTGCTCAACGAAATGGACTCAAAACCCCATATTAAACGCCTAATAATGTACCTGACTAGTAAGTATCTTAAAACCTATGGATTGCTATGTCTCTGAAAGTGAATCAATCGTGAGTACAGGGGCAAAAACGCAGCAGTGATAGGATTGGAGAGTTTTGGTGAGCAAATGAAGACCCTTTGAAGTCATATTGCATGGTACCCATTCCACGGGTCTCAACTCTCCAGGTTTAAGGGATTCTTCCTTCAGCTAAAACATGCATGTGGAACCCAGAGTATGATCAACCGTGTGATCGGGAGACGTGTTGAAATATGTCTCAGTTCTCGTCCCCTGGTACTCGGGTGCAACATTCCAGATGCTTTACTAACACTCTCCCGACTTGGAGAGTCAGTGCCTTTAACCTCCTGTTTGGCCCAGTTTGCAAATTCCGCGGAAGATGAACAGGAATAGGGAGAACCAATGAGAGACTAGCTGGAGGTGTCTGGACGGGAAAATTTAACTCTCATTTCCCACCAGGAAGAGGAATTAACCAAAGGCTCAGCGTGCCATGCCGGAACCAGATTAGGGCCTGAAGCAATCCTGCGGTGTTGCGGCCAGCTCACAAGAAAGCGAGTTGAAGAAAGGAGCTCAGGGGCACTGTAATTCACAAACCTGCAGAGTTATAAATGACAGCTATCATCCAAAAATATACTGAAGTAAGGCTGCCAAGAGGATTTGAAAGCCGGGCAGAATTGCAGGAGACCGATTTCAGGAGGTAGACTGGAATTGCATTTAAGGCATAGGAAAAGAGGCAGAAGGTCGACAATGATGCACTTGGCCAAAAAGGGCGTATGCGTTTTTTCCTGAATATATTCAGGAAAAAACGCATACGCCCTTTTTGGCCAACCAAGCAAGCTTGCAAAGGAAATCTGCACTACAATGAAGTCTCACTTCCCCCCCGTCAAAAGGGCCATCTGAAAAAAGTGTAAAATCCAGAAAGGCAGGACAGGCCATGGAGAACTGGGAGCCTTGTTATGCTGATGGGCGGGATGTAAATTGCCAACAGCCACTCGGGAGAAGTGTATGGTGTTTCCTGAAACATCTAAAAAACAAAGCAACAGAGCCTAGGGCACTTCCACTTATGGTCCTATAGCTTAGGGAAATTAAAATCAAAAAGACACAGCCACCCCAAAGTTTGGGATGGCTCTGTTTACAAGAAACTCGTTTACGGTACAAGTTCAATATCGCATAAAGCGAAAAATGGATAAAGAAGTTGTGGTACTTACGTACAATGCAATATCACTCAGCAATGACATCTATGTCATCAGGCCCATAGCAGCATAATGAGTGGATTCAGGTATGATGATTCTAACTGAAATAAGTCACACAGAAAAAGAAACATCATAAGATATCACTAATACACGGAATGTAAACTTGGCTACACAGGAACTGAATTTCAAAACAGAACATGGTCCCAAATTTAGAAAACCAACTTATGCTTGCTTAAGGGGAAAGGTGAGTTGGGGTGCTGCATAAAACCAGAGATTGAAATGAGCACAGATAAAGTTCCTTAAGCCAAATATGTAATAGACAAGAGCTACTCCTTGCTCAACGAAATGGACTCAAAACCCCATATTAAACGCCTAATAATGTACCTGACTACTAAGTATCTTAAAACCTATGGATTGCTATGTCTCTGAAAGTGAATCAATCGTGAGTACAGGGGCAAAAACGCAGCAGTGATAGGATTGGAGAGTTTTGGTGAGCAAATGAAGACCCTTTGAAGTCATATTGCATGGTACCCATTCCATGGGTCTCAACTCTCCAGGTTTAAGGGATTCTTCCTTCAGCTAAAACATGCATGTGGAACCCAGAGTATGATCAACCGTGTGATCGGGAGACGTGTTGAAATATGTCTCAGTTCTCGTCCCCTGGTACTCGGGTGCAACATTCCAGATGCTTTACTAACACTCTCCCGACTTGGAGAGTCAGTGCCTTTAACCTCCTGTTTGGCCCAGTTTGCAAATTCCGCGGAAGATGAACAGGAATAGGGAGAACCAATGAGAGACTAGCTGGAGGTGTCTGGACGGGAAAATTTAACTCTCATTCCCCACCAGGAAGAGGAATTAACCAAAGGCTCAGCGTGCCATGCCGGAACCAGATTAGGGCCTGAAGCAATCCTGCGGTGTTGCGGCCAGCTCACAAGAAAGCGAGTTGAAGAAAGGAGCTCAGGGGCACTGTAATTCACAAACCTGCAGAGTTATAAATGACAGCTATCATCCAAAAATATACTGAAGTAAGGCTGCCAAGAGGACTTGAAAGCCGGGCAGAATTGCAGGAAACCGATTTCAGGAGGTAGACTGGAATTGCATTTAAGGCATAGGAAAAGAGGCAGAAGGTCGACAATGATGCACTTGGCCAAAAAGGGCGTATGCGTTTTTTCCTGAATATATTCAGGAAAAAACGCATACGCCCTTTTTGGCCAACCAAGCAAGCTTGCAAAGGAAATCTGCACTACAATGAAGTCTCACTTCTCCCCCGTCAAAAGGGCCATCTGAAAAAAGTGTAAAATCCAGAAAGGCAGGACAGGCCATGGAGAACTGGGAGCCTTGTTATGCTGATGGGCGGGATGTAAATTGCCAACAGCCACTCGGGAGAAGTGTATGGTGTTTCCTGAAACATCTAAAAAACAAAGCAACAGAGCCTAGGGCACTTCCACTTATGGTCCTATAGCTTAGGGAAATTAAAATCAAAAAGACACAGCCACCCCAAAGTTTGGGATGGCTCTGTTTACAAGAAACTCGTTTACGGTACAAGTTCAATATCGCATAAAGCGGAAAATGGATAAAGAAGTTGTGGTACTTACGTACAATGCAATATCACTCAGCAATGACATCTATGTCATCAGGCCCATAGCAGCATAATGAGTGGATTCAGGTATGATGATTCTAACTGAAATAAGTCACACAGAAAAAGAAACATCATAAGATATCACTAATACACGGAATGTAAACTTGGCTACACAGGAACTGAATTTCAAAACAGAACATGGTCCCAAATTTAGAAAACCAACTTATGCTTGCTTAAGGGGAAAGGTGAGTTGGGGTGCTGCATAAAACCAGAGATTGAAATGAGCACAGATAAAGTTCCTTAAGCCAAATATGTAATAGACAAGAGCTACTCCTTGCTCAACGAAATGGACTCAAAACCCCATATTAAACGCCTAATAATGTACCTGACTAGTAAGTATCTTAAAACCTATGGATTGCTATGTCTCTGAAAGTGAATCAATCGTGAGTACAGGGGCAAAAACGCAGCAGTGATAGGATTGGAGAGTTTTGGTGAGCAAATGAAGACCCTTTGAAATCATATTGCATGGTACCCATTCCACGGGTCTCAACTCTCCAGGTTTAAGGGATTCTTCCTTCAGCTAAAACATGCATGTGGAACCCAGAGTATGATCAACCGTGTGATCGGGAGACGTGTTGAAATATGTCTCAGTTCTCGTCCCCTGGTACTCGGGTGCAACATTCCAGATGCTTTACTAACACTCTCCCGACTTGGAGAGTCAGTGCCTTTAACCTCCTGTTTGGCCCAGTTTGCAAATTCCGCGGAAGATGAACAGGAATAGGGAGAACCAATGAGAGACTAGCTGGAGGTGTCTGGACGGGAAAATTTAACTCCCATTTCCCACCAGGAAGAGGAATTAACCAAAGGCTCAGCGTGCCGTGCCGGAACCAGATTAGGGCCTGAAGGAATCCTGCGGTGTTGCGGCCAGCTCACAAGAAAGCGAGTTTAAGAAAGCAGCTCAGGGGCACTGTAATTCACAAACCTGCAGAGTTATAAATGACAGCTATCATCCAAAAATATACTGAAGTAAGGCTGCCAAGAGGACTTGAAAGCCGGGCAGAATTGCAGGAAACCGATTTCAGGAGGTAGACTGGAATTGCATTTAAAGCATAGGAAAAGAGGCAGAAGGTCGACAATGATGCACTTGGCCAAAAAGGGCGTATGCGTTTTTTCCTGAATATATTCAGGAAAAAACGCATACGCCCTTTTTGGCCAACCAAGCAAGCTTGCAAAGGAAATCTGCACTACAATGAAGTCTCACTTCCCCCCCGTCAAAAGGGCCATCTGAAAAAAGTGTAAAATCCAGAAAGGCAGGACAGGCCATGGAGAACTGGGAGCCTTGTTATGCTGATGGGCGGGATGTAACTTGCCAACAGCCACTCAGGAGAAGTGTATGGTGTTTCCTGAAACATCTAAAAAACAAAGCAACAGAGCCTAGGGCACTTCCACTTATGGTCCTATAGCTTAGGGAAATTAAAATCAAAAAGACACAGCCACCCCAAAGTTTGGGATGGCTCTGTTTACAAGAAACTCGTTTACGGTACAAGTTCAATATCGCATAAAGCGGAAAATGGATAAAGAAGTTGTGGTACTTACGTACAATGCAATATCACTCAGCAATGACATCTATGTCATCAGGCCCATAGCAGCATAATGAGTGGATTCAGGTATGATGATTCTAACTGAAATAAGTCACACAGAAAAAGAAACATCATAAGATATCACTAATACACGGAATGTAAACTTGGCTACACAGGAACTGAATTTCAAAACAGAACATGGTCCCAAATTTAGAAAATCAACTTATGCTTGCTTAAGGGGAAAGGTGAGTTGGGGTGCTGCATAAAACCAGAGATTGAAATGAGCACAGATAAAGTTCCTTAAGCCAAATATGTAATAGACAAGAGCTACTCCTTGCTCAACGAAATGGACTCAAAACCCCATATTAAACGCCTAATAATGTACCTGACTAGTAAGTATCTTAAAACCTATGGATTGCTATGTCTCTGAAAGTGAATCAATCGTGAGTACAGGGGCAAAAACGCAGCAGTGATAGGATTGGAGAGTTTTGGTGAGCAAATGAAGACCCTTTGAAGTCATATTGCATGGTACCCATTCCACGGGTCTCAACTCTCCAGGTTTAAGGGATTCTTCCTTCAGCTAAAACATGCATGTGGAACCCAGAGTATGATCAACCGTGTGATCGGGAGACGTGTTGAAATATGTCTCAGTTCTCGTCCCCTGGTACTCGGGTGCAACATTCCAGATGCTTTACTAACACTCTCCCGACTTGGAGAGTCAGTGCCTTTAACCTCCTGTTTGGCCCAGTTTGCAAATTCCGCGGAAGATGAACAGGAATAGGGAGAACCAATGAGAGACTAGCTGGAGGTGTCTGGACGGGAAAATTTAACTCTCATTTCCCACCAGGAAGAGGAATTAACCAAAGGCTCAGCGTGCCATGCCGGAACCAGATTAGGGCCTGAAGCAATCCTGCGGTGTTGCGGCCAGCTCACAAGAAAGCGAGTTGAAGAAAGGAGCTCAGGGGCACTGTAATTCACAAACCTGCAGAGTTATAAATGACAGCTATCATCCAAAAATATACTGAAGTAAGGCTGCCAAGAGGACTTGAAAGCCGGGCAGAATTGCAGGAAACCGATTTCAGGAGGTAGACTGGAATTGCATTTAAGGCATAGGAAAAGAGGCAGAAGGTCGACAATGATGCACTTGGCCAAAAAGGGCGTATGCGTTTTTTCCTGAATATATTCAGGAAAAAACGCATACGCCCTTTTTGGCCAACCAAGCAAGCTTGCAAAGGAAATCTGCACTACAATGAAGTCTCACTTCCCCCCCGTCAAAAGGGCCATCTGAAAAAAGTGTAAAATCCAGAAAGGCAGGACAGGCCATGGAGAACTGGGAGCCTTGTTATGCTGATGGGCGGGATGTAACTTGCCAACAGCCACTCGGGAGAAGTGTATGGTGTTTCCTGAAACATCTAAAAAACAAAGCAACAGAGCCTAGGGCACTTCCACTTATGGTCCTATAGCTTAGGGAAATTAAAATCAAAAAGACACAGCCACCCCAAAGTTTGGGATGGCTCTGTTTACAAGAAACTCGTTTACGGTACAAGTTCAATATCGCATAAAGCGGAAAATGGATAAAGAAGTTGTGGTACTTACGTACAATGCAATATCACTCAGCAATGACATCTATGTCATCAGGCCCATAGCAGCATAATGAGTGGATTCAGGTATGATGATTCTAACTGAAATAAGTCACACAGAAAAAGAAACATCATAAGATATCACTAATACACGGAATGTAAACTTGGCTACACAGGAACTGAATTTCAAAACAGAACATGGTCCCAAATTTAGAAAATCAACTTATGCTTGCTTAAGGGGAAAGGTGAGTTGGGGTGCTGCATAAAACCAGAGATTGAAATGAGCACAGATAAAGTTCCTTAAGCCAAATATGTAATAGACAAGAGCTACTCCTTGCTCAACGAAATGGACTCAAAACCCCATATTAAACGCCTAATACTGTACCTGACTAGTAAGTATCTTAAAACCTATGGATTGCTATGTCTCTGAAAGTGAATCAATCGTGAGTACAGGGGCAAAAACGCAGCAGTGATAGGATTGGAGAGTTTTGGTGAGCAAATGAAGACCCTTTGAAGTCATATTGCATGGTTCCCATTCCACGGGTCTCAACTCTCCAGGTTTAAGGGATTCTTCCTTCAGCTAAAACATGCATGTGGAACCCAGAGTATGATCAACCGTGTGATCGGGAGACGTGTTGAAATATGTCTCAGTTCTCGTCCCCTGGTACTCGGGTGCAACATTCCAGATGCTTTACTAACACTCTCCCGACTTGGAGAGTCAGTGCCTTTAACCTCCTGTTTGGCCCAGTTTGCAAATTCCGCGGAAGATGAACAGGAATAGGGAGAACCAATGAGAGACTAGCTGGAGGTGTCTGGACGGGAAAATTTAACTCCCATTTCCCACCAGGAAGAGGAATTAACCAAAGGCTCAGCGTGCCGTGCCGGAACCAGATTAGGGCCTGAAGCAATCCTGCGGTGTTGCGGCCAGCTCACAAGAAAGCGAGTTGAAGAAAGGAGCTCAGGGGCACTGTAATTCACAAACCTGCAGAGTTATAAATGACAGCTATCATCCAAAAATATACTGAAGTAAGGCTGCCAAGAGGACTTGAAAGCCGGGCAGAATTGCAGGAAACCGATTTCAGGAGGTAGACTGGAATTGCATTTAAAGCATAGGAAAAGAGGCAGAAGGTCGACAATGATGCACTTGGCCAAAAAGGGCGTATGCGTTTTTTCCTGAATATATTCAGGTAAAAACGCATACGCCCTTTTTGGCCAACCAAGCAAGCTTGCAAAGGAAATCTGCACTACAATAAAGTCTCACTTCCCCCCCGTCAAAAGGGCCATCTGAAAAAAGTGTAAAATCCAGAAAGGCAGGACAGGCCATGGAGAACTGGGAGCCTTGTTATGCTGATGGGCGGGATGTAAATTGCCAACAGCCACTCGGGAGAAGTGTATGGTGTTTCCTGAAACATCTAAAAAACAAAGCAACAGAGCCTAGGGCACTTCCACTTATGGTCCTATAGCTTAGGGAAATTAAAATCAAAAAGACACAGCCACCCCAAAGTTTGGGATGGCTCTGTTTACAAGAAACTCGTTTACGGTACAAGTTCAATATCGCATAAAGCGGAAAATGGATAAAGAAGTTGTGGTACTTACGTACAATGCAATATCACTCAGCAATGACATCTATGTCATCAGGCCCATAGCAGCATAATGAGTGGATTCAGGTATGATGATTCTAACTGAAATAAGTCACACAGAAAAAGAAACATCATAAGATATCACTAATACACGGAATGTAAACTTGGCTACACAGGAACTGAATTTCAAAACAGAACATGGTCCCAAATTTAGAAAATCAACTTATGCTTGCTTAAGGGGAAAGGTGAGTTGGGGTGCTGCATAAAACCAGAGATTGAAATGAGCACAGATAAATTCCTTAAGCCAAATATGTAATAGACAAGAGCTACTCCTTGCTCAACGAAATGGACTCAAAACCCCATATTAAACGCCTAATAATGTACCTGACTAGTAAGTATCTTAAAACCTATGGATTGCTATGTCTCTGAAAGTGAATCAATCGTGAGTACAGGGGCAAAAACGCAGCAGTGATAGGATTGGAGAGTTTTGGTGAGCAAATGAAGACCCTTTGAAGTCATATTGCATGGTACCCATTCCACGGGTCTCAACTCTCCAGGTTTAAGGGATTCTTCCTTCAGCTAAAACATGCATGTGGAACCCAGAGTATGATCAACCATGTGATCGGGAGACGTGTTGAAATATGTCTCAGTTCTCGTCCCCTGGTACTCGGGTGCAACATTCCAGATGCTTTACTAACACTCTCCCGACTTGGAGAGTCAGTGCCTTTAACCTCCTGTTTGGCCCAGTTTGCAAATTCCGCGGAAGATGAACAGGAATAGGGAGAACCAATGAGAGACTAGCTGGAGGTGTCTGGACGGGAAAATTTAACTCTCATTTCCCACCAGGAAGAGGAATTAACCAAAGGCTCAGCGTGCCATGCCGGAACCAGATTAGGGCCTGAAGCAATCCTGCGGTGTTGCGGCCAGCTCACAAGAAAGCGAGTTGAAGAAAGGAGCTCAGGGGCACTGTAATTCACAAACCTGCAGAGTTATAAATGACAGCTATCATCCAAAAATATACTGAAGTAAGGCTGCCAAGAGGACTTGAAAGCCGGGCAGAATTGCAGGAAACCGATTTCAGGAGGGAGACTGGAATTGCATTTAAAGCATAGGAAAAGAGGCAGAAGGTCGACAATGATGCACTTGGCCAAAAAGGGCGTATGCGTTTTTTCCTGAATATATTCAGGAAAAAACGCATACGCCCTTTTTGGCCAACTAACCAAGCTTGCAAAGGAAATCTGCACTACAATGAAGTCTCAATTCCCCCCCGTCAAAAGGGCCATCTGAAAAAAGTGTAAAATCCAGAAAGGCAGGACAGGCCATGGAGAACTGGGAGCCTTGTTATGCTGATGGGCGGGATGTAAATTGCCAACAGCCACTCGGGAGAAGTGTATGGTGTTTCCTGAAACATCTAAAAAACAAAGCAACAGAGCCTAGGGCACTTCCACTTATGGTCCTATAGTTTAGGGAAATTGAAATCAAAAAGACACAGCCACCCCAAAGTTTGGGATGGCTCTGTTTACAAGAAACTCGTTTACGGTACAAGTTCAATATCGCATAAAGCGAAAAATGGATAAAGAAGTTGTGGTACTTACGTACAATGCAATATCACTCAGCAATGACATCTATGTCATCAGGCCCATAGCAGCATAATGAGTGGATTCAGGTATGATGATTCTAACTGAAATAAGTCACACAGAAAAAGAAACATCATAAGATATCACTAATACACGGAATGTAAACTTGGCTACACAGGAACTGAATTTCAAAACAGAACATGGTCCCAAATTTAGAAAACCAACTTATGCTTGCTTAAGGGGAAAGGTGAGTTGGGGTGCTGCATAAAACCAGAGATTGAAATGAGCACAGATAAAGTTCCTTAAGCCAAATATGTAATAGACAAGAGCTACTCCTTGCTCAACGAAATGGACTCAAAACCCCATATTAAATGCCTAATAATGTACCTGACTAGTAAGTATCTTAAAACCTATGGATTGCTATGTCTCTGAAAGTGAATCAATCGTGAGTACAGGGGCAAAAACGCAGCAGTGATAGGATTGGAGAGTTTTGGTGAGCAAATGAAGACCCTTTGAAGTCATATTGCATGGTACCCATTCCACGGGTCTCAACTCTCCAGGTTTAAGGGATTCTTCCTTCAGCTAAAACATGCATGTGGAACCCAGAGTATGATCAACCGTGTGATCGGGAGACGTGTTGAAATATGTCTCAGTTCTCGTCCCCTGGTACTCGGGTGCAACATTCCAGATGCTTTACTAACACTCTCCCGACTTGGAGAGTCAGTGCCTTTAACCTCCTGTTTGGCCCAGTTTGCAAATTCCGCGGAAGATGAACAGGAATAGGGAGAACCAATGAGAGACTAGCTGGAGGTGTCTGGACGGGAAAATTTAACTCTCATTTCCCACCAGGAAGAGGAATTAACCAAAGGCTCAGCGTGCCATGCCGGAACCAGATTAGGGCCTGAAGCAATCCTGCGGTGTTGCGGCCAGCTCACAAGAAAGCGAGTTGAAGAAAGGAGCTCAGGGGCACTGTAATTCACAAACCTGCAGAGTTATAAATGACAGCTATCATCCAAAAATATACTGAAGTAAGGCTGCCAAGAGGACTTGAAAGCCGGGCAGAATTGCAGGAAACCGATTTCAGGAGGTAGACTGGAATTGCATTTAAGGCATAGGAAAAGAGGCAGAAGGTCGACAATGATGCACTTGGCCAAAAAGGGCGTATGCGTTTTTTCCTGAATATATTCAGGAAAAAACGCATACGCCCTTTTTGGCCAACCAAGCAAGCTTGCAAAGGAAATCTGCACTACAATGAAGTCTCACTTCCCCCCCGTCAAAAGGGCCATCTGAAAAAAGTGTAAAATCCAGAAAGGCAGGACAGGCCATGGAGAACTGGGAGCCTTGTTATGCTGATGGGCGGGATGTAAATTGCCAACAGCCACTCGGGAGAAGTGTATGGTGTTTCCTGAAACATCTAAAAAACAAAGCAACAGAGCCTAGGGCACTTCCACTTATGGTCCTATAGCTTAGGGAAATTAAAATCAAAAAGACACAGCCACCCCAAAGTTTGGGATGGCTCTGTTTACAAGAAACTCGTTTACGGTACAAGTTCAATATCGCATAAAGCGAAAAATGGATAAAGAAGTTGTGGTACTTACGTACAATGCAATATCACTCAGCAATGACATCTATGTCATCAGGCACATAGCAGCATAATGCGTGGATTCAGGTATGATGATTCTAACTGAAATAAGTCACACAGAAAAAGAAACATCATAAGATATCACTAATACACGGAATGTAAACTTGGCTACACAGGAACTGAATTTCAAAACAGAACATGGTCCCAAATTTAGAAAATCAACTTATGCTTGCTTAAGGGGAAAGGTGAGTTGGGGTGCTGCATAAAACCAGAGATTGAAATGAGCACAGATAAAGTTCCTTAAGCCAAATATGTAATAGACAAGAGCTACTCCTTGCTCAACGAAATGGACTCAAAACCCCATATTAAACGCCTAATAATGTACCTGACTAGTAAGTATCCTAAAACCTATGGACTGCTATGTCTCTGAAAGTGAATCAATCGTGAGTACAGGGGCAAAAACGCAGCAGTGATAGGATTGGAGAGTTTTGGTGAGCAAATGAAGACCCTTTGAAGTCATATTGCATGGTACCCATTCCACGGGTCTCAACTCTCCAGGTTTAAGGGATTCTTCCTTCAGCTAAAACATGCATGTGGAACCCAGAGTATGATCAACCGTGTGATCGGGAGATGTGTTGAAATATGTCTCAGTTCTTGTCCCCTGGTACTCGGGTGCAACATTCCAGATGCTTTACTAACACTCTCCCGACTTGGAGAGTCAGTGCCTTTAACCTCCTGTTTGGCCCAGTTTGCAAATTCCGCGGAAGATGAACAGGAATAGGGAGAACCAATGAGAGACTAGCTGGAGGTGTCTGGACGGGAAAATTTAACTCCCATTTCCCACCAGGAAGAGGAATTAACCAAAGGCTCAGCGTGCCGTGCCGGAACCAGATTAGGGCCTGAAGCAATCCTGCGGTGTTGCGGCCAGCTCACAAGAAAGCGAGTTGAAGAAAGGAGCTCAGGGGCACTGTAATTCACAAACCTGCAGAGTTATAAATGACAGCTATCATCCAAAAATATACTGAAGTAAGGCTGCCAAGAGGACTTGAAAGCCGGGCAGAATTGCAGGAAACCGATTTCAGGAGGCAGACTGGAATTGCATTTAAAGCATAGGAAAAGAGGCAGAAGGTCGACAATGATGCACTTGGCCAAAAAGGGCGTATGCGTTTTTTCCTGAATATATTCAGGAAAAAACGCATATGCCCTTTTTGGCCAACCAAGCAAGCTTGCAAAGGAAATCTGCACTACAATGAAGTCTCACTTCCCCCCCGTCAAAAGGGCCATCTGAAAAAAGTGTAAAATCCAGAAAGGCAGGACAGGCCATGGAGAACTGGGAGCCTTGTTATGCTGATGGGCGGGATGTAACTTGCCAACAGCCACTCGGGAGAAGTGTATGGTGTTTCCTGAAACATCTAAAAAACAAAGCAACAGAGCCTAGGGCACTTCCACTTATGGTCCTATAGCTTAGGGAAATTAAAATCAAAAAGACACAGCCACCCCAAAGTTTGGGATGGCTCTGTTTACAAGAAACTCGTTTACGGTACAAGTTCAATATCGCATAAAGCGAAAAATGGATAAAGAAGTTGTGGTACTTACGTACAATGCAATATCACTCAGCAATGACATCTATGTCATCAGGCCCATAGCAGCATAATGAGTGGATTCAGGTATGATGATTCTAACTGAAATAAGTCACACAGAAAAAGAAACATCATAAGATATCACTAATACACGGAATGTAAACTTGGCTACACAGGAACTGGATTTCAAAACAGAACATGGTCTCAAATTTAGAAAATCAACTTATGCTTGCTTAAGGGGAAAGGTGAGTTGGGGTGCTGCATAAAACCAGAGATTGAAATGAGCACAGATAAAGTTCCTTAAGCCAAATATGTAATAGACAAGAGCTACTCCTTGCTCAACGAAATGGACTCAAAACCCCATATTAAACGCCTAATAATGTACCTGACTAGTAAGTATCTTAAAACCTATGGATTGCTATGTCTCTGAAAGTGAATCAATCGTGAGTACAGGGGCAAAAACGCAGCAGTGATAGGATTGGAGAGTTTTGGTGAGCAAATGAAGACCCTTTGAAGTCCTATTGCATGGTACCCATTCCACGGGTCTCAACTCTCCAGGTTTAAGGGATTCTTCCTTCAGCTAAAACATGCATGTGGAACCCAGAGTATGATCAACCGTGTGATCGGGAGACGTGTTCCAATATGTCTCAGTTCTCGTCCCCTGGTACTCGGGTGCAACATTCCAGATGCTTTACTAACACTCTCCCGAGTTGGAGAGTCAGTGCCTTTAACCTCCTGTTTGGCCCAGTTTGCAAATTCCACGGAAGATGAACAGGAATAGGGAGAACCAATGAGAGACTAGCTGGAGGTGTCTGGACGGGAAAATTTAACTCTCATTTCCCACCAGGAAGAGGAATTAACCAAAGGCTCAGCGTGCCATGCCGGAACCAGATTAGGGCCTGAAGCAATCCTGCGGTGTTGCGGCCAGCTCACAAGAAAGCGAGTTGAAGAAAGGAGCTCAGGGGCACTGTAATTCACAAACCTGCAGAGTTATAAATGACAGCTATCATCCAAAAATATACTGAAGTAAGGCTGCCAAGAGGACTTGAAAGCCGGGCAGAATTGCAGGAAACCGATTTCAGGAGGTAGACTGGAATTGCATTTAAAGCATAGGAAAAGAGGCAGAAGGTCGACAATGATGCACTTGGCGAAAAAGGGCGTATGCGTTTTTTCCTGAATATATTCAGGAAAAAACGCATACGCCCTTTTTGGCCAACCAAGCAAGCTTGCAAAGGAAATCTGCACTACAATGAAGTCTCACTTCGCCCCCGTCAAAAGGGCCATCTGAAAAAAGTGTAAAATCCAGAAAGGCAGGACAGGCCATGGAGAACTGGGAGCCTTGTTATGCTGATGGGCGGGATGTTACTTGCCAACAGCCACTCGGGAGAAGTGTATGGTGTTTCCTGAAACATCTAAAAAACAAAGCAACAGAGCCTAGGGCACTTCCACTTATGGTCCTATAGTTTAGGGAAATTGAAATCAAAAAGACACAGCCACCCCAAAGTTTGGGATGGCTCTGTTTACAAGAAACTCGTTTACGGTACATGTTCAATATCGCATAAAGCGAAAAATGGATAAAGAAGTTGTGGTACTTACGTACAATGCAATATCACTCAGCAATGACATCTATGTCATCAGGCCCATAGCAGCATAATGAGTGGATTCAGGTATGATGATTCTAACTGAAATAAGTCACACAGAAAAAGAAACATCATAAGATATCACTAATACACGGAATGTAAACTTGGCTACACAGGAACTGAATTTCAAAACAGAACATGGTCCCAAATTTAGAAAATCAACTTATGCTTGCTTAAGGGGAAAGGTGAGTTGGGGTGCTGCATAAAACCAGAGATTGAAATGAGCACAGATAAAGTTCCTTAAGCCAAATATGTAATAGACAAGAGCTACTCCTTGCTCAACGAAATGGACTCAAAACCCCATATTAAACGCCTAATAATGTACCTGACTAGTAAGTATCTTAAAACCTATGGATTGCTATGTCTCTGAAAGTGAATCAATCGTGAGTACAGGGGCAAAAACGCAGCAGTGATAGGATTGGAGAGTTTTGGTGAGCAAATGAAGACCCTTTGAAGTCATATTGCATGGTACCCATTCCACGGGTCTCAACTCTCCAGGTTTAAGGGATTCTTCCTTCAGCTAAAACATGCATGTGGAACCCAGAGTATGATCAACCGTGTGATCGGGAGACGTGTTGAAATATGTCTCAGTTCTCGTCCCCTGGTACTCGGGTGCAACATTCCAGATGCTTTACTAACACTCTCCCGACTTGGAGAGTCAGTGCCTTTAACCTCCTGTTTGGCCCAGTTTGCAAATTCCGCGGAAGATGAACAGGAATAGGGAGAACCAATGAGAGACTAGCTGGAGGTGTCTGGACGGGAAAATTTAACTCTCATTTCCCACCAGGAAGAGGAATTAACCAAAGGCTCAGCGTGCCATGCCGGAACCAGATTAGGGCCTGAAGCAATCCTGCGGTGTTGCGGCCAGCTCACAAGAAAGCGAGTTGAAGAAAGGAGCTCAGGGGCACTGTAATTCACAAACCTGCAGAGTTATAAATGACAGCTATCATCCAAAAATATACTGAAGTAAGGCTGCCAAGAGGACTTGAAAGCCAGGGCAGAATTGCAGGAAACCGATTTCAGGAGGTAGACTGGAATTGCATTTAAAGCATAGGAAAAGAGGCAGAAGGTCGACAATGATGCACTTGGCCAAAAAGGGCGTATGCGTTTTTTCCTGAATATATTCAGGAAAAAACGCATACGCCCTTTTTGGCCAACCAAGCATGCTTGCAAAGGAAATCTGCACTACAATGAAGTCTCACTTCCCCCCCGTCAAAAGGGCCATCTGAAAAAGTGTAAAATCCAGAAAGGCAGGACAGGCCATGGAGAACTGGGAGCCTTGTTATGCTGATGGGCGGGATGTAAATTGCCAACAGCCACTCGGGAGAAGTGTATGGTGTTTCCTGAAACATCTAAAAAACAAAGCAACAGAGCCTAGGGCACTTCCACTTATGGTCCTATAGCTTAGGGAAATTAAAATCAAAAAGACACAGCCACCCCAAAGTTTGGGATGGCTCTGTTTACAAGAAACTCGTTTACGGTACAAGTTCAATATCGCATAAAGCGAAAAATGGATAAAGAAGTTGTGGTACTTACGTACAATGCAATATCACTCAGCAATGACATCTATGTCATCAGGCCCATAGCAGCATAATGAGTGGATTCAGGTATGATGATTCTAACTGAAATAAGTCACACAGAAAAAGAAACATCATAAGATATCACTAATACACGGAATGTAAACTTGGCTACACAGGAACTGAATTTCAAAACAGAACATGGTCCCAAATTTAGAAAATCAACTTATGCTTGCTTAAGGGGAAAGGTGAGTTGGGGTGCTGCATAAAACCAGAGATTGAAATGAGCACAGATAAAGTTCCTTAAGCCAAATATGTAATAGACAAGAGCTACTCCTTGCTCAACGAAATGGACTCAAAACCCCATATTAAACGCCTAATAATGTACCTGACTAGTAAGTGTCTTAAAACCTATGGATTGCTATGTCTCTGAAAGTGAATCAATCGTGAGTACAGGGGCAAAAACGCAGCAGTGATAGGATTGGAGAGTTTTGGTGAGCAAATGAAGACCCTTTGAAGTCATATTGCATGGTACCCATTCCACGGGTCTCAACTCTCCAGGTTTAAGGGATTCTTCCTTCAGCTAAAACATGCATGTGGAACCCAGAGTATGATCAACCGTGTGATCGGGAGACGTGTTGAAATATGTCTCAGTTCTCGTCCCCTGGTACTCGGGTACAACATTCCAGATGCTTTACTAACACTCTCCCGACTTGGAGAGTCAGTGCCTTTAACCTCCTGTTTGGCCCAGTTTGCAAATTCCGCGGAAGATGAACAGGAATAGGGAGAACCAATGAGAGACTAGCTGGAGGTGTCTGGACGGGAAAATTTAACTCTCATTTCCCACCAGGAAGAGGAATTAACCAAAGGCTCAGCGTGCCATGCCGGAACCAGATTAGGGCCTGAAGCAATCCTGCGGTGTTGCGGCCAGCTCACAAGAAAGCGAGTTGAAGAAAGGAGCTCAGGGGCACTGTAATTCACAAACCTGCAGAGTTATAAATGACAGCTATCATCCAAAAATATACTGAAGTAAGGCTGCCAAGAGGAGTTGAAAGCCGGGCAGAATTGCAGGAAACCGATTTCAGGAGGTAGACTGGAATTGCATTTAAAGCATAGGAAAAGAGGCAGAAGGTCGACAATGATGCACTTGGCCAAAAAGGGCGTATGCGTTTTTTCCTGAATATATTCAGGAAAAAACGCATACGCCCTTTTTGGCCAACCAAGCAAGCTTGCAAAGGAAATCTGCACTACAATGAAGTCTCACTTCCCCCCCCGTCAAAAGGGCCATCTGAAAAAAGTGTAAAATCCAGAAAGGCAGGACAGGCCATGGAGAACTGGGAGCCTTGTTATGCTGATGGGCGGGATGTAACTTGCCAACAGCCACTCGGGAGAAGTGTATGGTGTTTCCTGAAACATCTAAAAAACAAAGCAACAGAGCCTAGGGCACTTCCACTTATGGTCCTATAGCTTAGGGAAATTAAAATCAAAAAGACACAGCCACCCCAAAGTTTGGGATGGCTCTGTTTACAAGAAACTCGTTTACGGTACAAGTTCAATATCGCATAAAGCGAAAAATGGATAAAGAAGTTGTGGTACTTACGTACAATGCAATATCACTCAGCAATGACATCTATGTCATCAGGTCCATAGCAGCATAATGAGTGGATTCAGGTATGATGATTCTAACTGAAATAAGTCACACAGAAAAAGAAACATCATAAGATATCACTAATACACGGAATGTAAACTTGGCTACACAGGAACTGGATTTCAAAACAGAACATGGTCCCAAATTTAGAAAACCAACTTATGCTTGCTTAAGGGGAAAGGTGAGTTGGGGTGCTGCATAAAACCAGAGATTGAAATGAGCACAGATAAAGTTCCTTAAGCCAAATATGTAATAGACAAGAGCTACTCCTTGCTCAACGAAATGGACTCAAAACCCCATATTAAACGCCTAATAATGTACCTGACTAGTAAGTATCTTAAAACCTATGGATTGCTATGTCTCTGAAAGTGAATCAATCGTGAGTACAGGGGCAAAAACGCAGCAGTGATAGGATTGGAGAGTTTTGGTGAGCAAATGAAGACCCTTTGAAGTCATATTGCATGGTACCCATTCCACGGGTCTCAACTCTCCAGGTTTAAGGGATTCTTCCTTCAGCTAAAACATGCATGTGGAACCCAGAGTATGATCAACCGTGTGATCGGGAGACGTGTTCCAATATGTCTCAGTTCTCGTCCCCTGGTACTCGGGTGCAACATTCCAGATGCTTTACTAACACTCTCCCGACTTGGAGAGTCAGTGCCTTTAACCTCCTGTTTGGCCCAGTTTGCAAATTCCGCGGAAGATGAACAGGAATAGGGAGAACCAATGAGAGACTAGCTGGAGGTGTCTGGACGGGAAAATTTAACTCTCATTTCCCACCAGGAAGAGGAATTAACCAAAGGCTCAGCGTGCCATGCCGGAACCAGATTAGGGCCTGAAGCAATCCTGCGGTGTTGCGGCCAGCTCACAAGAAAGCGAGTTGAAGAAAGGAGCTCAGGGGCACTGTAATTCACAAACCTGCAGAGTTATAAATGACAGCTATCATCCAAAAATATACTGAAGTAAGGCTGCCAAGAGGACTTGAAAGCCGGGCAGAATTGCAGGAAACCGATTTCAGGAGGGAGACTGGAATTGCATTTAAAGCATAGGAAAAGAGGCAGAAGGTCGACAATGATGCACTTGGCCAAAAAGGGCGTATGCGTTTTTTCCTGAATATATTCAGGAAAAAACGCATACGCCCTTTTTGGCCAACTAACCAAGCTTGCAAAGGAAATCTGCACTACAATGAAGTCTCAATTCCCCCCCGTCAAAAGGGCCATCTGAAAAAAGTGTAAAATCCAGAAAGGCAGGACAGGCCATGGAGAACTGGGAGCCTTGTTATGCTGATGGGCGGGATGTAAATTGCCAACAGCCACTCGGGAGAAGTGTATGGTGTTTCCTGAAACATCTAAAAAACAAAGCAACAGAGCCTAGGGCACTTCCACTTATGGTCCTATAGTTTAGGGAAATTGAAATCAAAAAGACACAGCCACCCCAAAGTTTGGGATGGCTCTGTTTACAAGAAACTCGTTTACGGTACAAGTTCAATATCGCATAAAGCGAAAAATGGATAAAGAAGTTGTGGTACTTACGTACAATGCAATATCACTCAGCAATGACATCTATGTCATCAGGCCCATAGCAGCATAATGAGTGGATTCAGGTATGATGATTCTAACTGAAATAAGTCACACAGAAAAAGAAACATCATAAGATATCACTAATACACGGAATGTAAACTTGGCTACACAGGAACTGAATTTCAAAACAGAACATGGTCCCAAATTTAGAAAATCAACTTATCCTTGCTTAAGGGGAAAGGTGAGTTGGGGTGCTGCATAAAACCAGAGATTGAAATGAGCACAGATAAAGTTCCTTAAGCCAAATATGTAATAGACAAGAGCTACTCCTTGCTCAACGAAATGGACTCAAAACCCCATATTAAATGCCTAATAATGTACCTGACTAGTAAGTATCTTAAAACCTATGGATTGCTATGTCTCTGAAAGTGAATCAATCGTGAGTACAGGGGCAAAAACGCAGCAGTGATAGGATTGGAGAGTTTTGGTGAGCAAATGAAGACCCTTTGAAGTCATATTGCATGGTACCCATTCCACGGGTCTCAACTCTCCAGGTTTAAGGGATTCTTCCTTCAGCTAAAACATGCATGTGGAACCCAGAGTATGATCAACCGTGTGATCGGGAGACGTGTTGAAATATGTCTCAGTTCTCGTCCCCTGGTACTCGGGTGCAACATTCCAGATGCTTTACTAACACTCTCCCGACTTGGAGAGTCAGTGCCTTTAACCTCCTGTTTGGCCCAGTTTGCAAATTCCGCGGAAGATGAACAGGAATAGGGAGAACCAATGAGAGACTAGCTGGAGGTGTCTGGACGGGAAAATTTAACTCTCATTTCCCACCAGGAAGAGGAATTAACCAAAGGCTCAGCGTGCCATGCCGGAACCAGATTAGGGCCTGAAGCAATCCTGCGGTGTTGCGGCCAGCTCACAAGAAAGCGAGTTGAAGAAAGGAGCTCAGGGGCACTGTAATTCACAAACCTGCAGAGTTATAAATGACAGCTATCATCCAAAAATATACTGAAGTAAGGCTGCCAAGAGGACTTGAAAGCCGGGCAGAATTGCAGGAAACCGATTTCAGGAGGTAGACTGGAATTGCATTTAAAGCATAGGAAAAGAGGCAGAAGGTCGACAATGATGCACTTGGCCAAAAAGGGCGTATGCGTTTTTTCCTGAATATATTCAGGAAAAAACGCATACGCCCTTTTTGGCCAACCAAGCAAGCTTGCAAAGGAAATCTGCACTACAATGAAGTCTCACGTCCCGCCCCCCCCCGTCAAAAGGGCCATCTGAAAAAAGTGTAAAATCCAGAAAGGCAGGACAGGCCATGGAGAACTGGGAGCCTTGTTATGCTGATGGGCGGGATGTAAATTGCCAACAGCCACTCGGGAGAAGTGTATGGTGTTTCCTGAAACATCTAAAAAACAAAGCAACAGAGCCTAGGGCACTTCCACTTATGGTCCTATAGCTTAGGGAAATTAAAATCAAAAAGACACAGCCACCCCAAAGTTTGGGATGGCTCTGTTTACAAGAAACTCGTTTACGGTACAAGTTCAATATCGCATAAAGCGAAAAATGGATAAAGAAGTTGTGGTACTTACGTACAATGCAATATCACTCAGCAATGACATCTATGTCATCAGGCCCATAGCAGCATAATGAGTGGATTCAGGTATGATGATTCTAACTGAAATAAGTCACACAGAAAAAGAAACATCATAAGATATCACTAATACACGGAATGTAAACTTGGCTACACAGGAACTGGATTTCAAAACAGAACATGGTCTCAAATTTAGAAAATCAACTTATGCTTGCTTAAGGGGAAAGGTGAGTTGGGGTGCTGCATAAAACCAGAGATTGAAATGAGCACAGATAAAGTTCCTTAAGCCAAATATGTAATAGACAAGAGCTACTCCTTGCTCAACGAAATGGACTCAAAACCCCATATTAAACGCCTAATAATGTACCTGACTAGTAAGTATCTTAAAACCTATGGATTGCTATGTCTCTGAAAGTGAATCAATCGTGAGTACAGGGGCAAAAACGCAGCAGTGATAGGATTGGAGAGTTTTGGTGAGCAAATGAAGACCCTTTGAAGTCCTATTGCATGGTACCCATTCCACGGGTCTCAACTCTCCAGGTTTAAGGGATTCTTCCTTCAGCTAAAACATGCATGTGGAACCCAGAGTATGATCAACCGTGTGATCGGGAGACGTGTTCCAATATGTCTCAGTTCTCGTCCCCTGGTACTCGGATGCAACATTCCAGATGCTTTACTAACACTCTCCCGACTTGGAGAGTCAGTGCCTTTAACCTCCTGTTTGGCCCAGTTTGCAAATTCCGCGGAAGATGAACAGGAATAGGGAGAACCAATGAGAGACTAGCTGGAGGTGTCTGGACGGGAAAATTTAACTCCCATTTCCCACCAGGAAGAGGAATTAACCAAAGGCTCAGCGTGCCGTGCCGGAACCAGATTAGGGCCTGAAGCAATCCTGCGGTGTTGCGGCCAGCTCACAAGAAAGCGAGTTGAAGAAAGGAGCTCAGGGGCACTGTAATTCACAAACCTGCAGAGTTATAAATGACAGCTATCATCCAAAAATATACTGAAGTAAGGCTGCCAAGAGGACTTGAAAGCCGGGCAGAATTGCAGGAAACCGATTTCAGAAGGCAGACTGGAATTGCATTTAAAGCATAGGAAAAGAGGCAGAAGGTCGACAATGATGCACTTGGCCAAAAAGGGCGTATGCGTTTTTTCCTGAATATATTCAGGAAAAAACGCATATGCCCTTTTTGGCCAACCAAGCAAGCTTGCAAAGGAAATCTGCACTACAATGAAGTCTCACTTCCCCCCAGTCAAAAGGGCCATCTGAAAAAAGTGTAAAATCCAGAAAGGCAGGACAGGCCATGGAGAACTGGGAGCCTTGTTATGCTGATGGGCGGGATGTAACTTGCCAACAGCCACTCGGGAGAAGTGTATGGTGTTTCCTGAAACATCTAAAAAACAAAGCAACAGAGCCTAGGGCACTTCCACTTATGGTCCTATAGCTTAGGGAAATTAAAATCAAAAAGACACAGCCACCCCAAAGTTTGGGATGGCTCTGTTTACAAGAAACTCGTTTACGGTACAAGTTCAATATCGCATAAAGCGAAAAATGGATAAAGAAGTTGTGGTACTTACGTACAATGCAATATCACTCAGCAATGACATCTATGTCATCAGGCCCATAGCAGCATAATGAGTGGATTCAGGTATGATGATTCTAACTGAAATAAGTCACACAGAAAAAGAAACATCATAAGATATCACTAATACACGGAATGTAAACTTGGCTACACAGGAACTGGATTTCAAAACAGAACATGGTCTCAAATTTAGAAAATCAACTTATGCTTGCTTAAGGGGAAAGGTGAGTTGGGGTGCTGCATAAAACCAGAGATTGAAATGAGCACAGATAAAGTTCCTTAAGCCAAATATGTAATAGACAAGAGCTACTCCTTGCTCAACGAAATGGACTCAAAACCCCATATTAAACGCCTAATAATGTACCTGACTAGTAAGTATCTTAAAACCTATGGATTGCTATGTCTCTGAAAGTGAATCAATCGTGAGTACAGGGGCAAAAACGCAGCAGTGATAGGATTGGAGAGTTTTCGTGAGCAAATGAAGACCCTTTGAAGTCCTATTGCATGGTACCCATTCCACGGGTCTCAACTCTCCAGGTTTAAGGGATTCTTCCTTCAGCTAAAACATGCATGTGGAACCCAGAGTATGATCAACCGTGTGATCGGGAGACGTGTTCCAATATGTCTCAGTTCTCGTCCCCTGGTACTCGGATGCAACATTCCAGATGCTTTACTAACACTCTCCCGACTTGGAGAGTCAGTGCCTTTAACCTCCTGTTTGGCCCAGTTTGCAAATTCCACGGAAGATGAACAGGAATAGGGAGAACCAATGAGAGACTAGCTGGAGGTGTCTGGACGGGAAAATTTAACTCTCATTTCCCACCAGGAAGAGGAATTAACCAAAGGCTCAGCGTGCCATGCCGGAACCAGATTAGGGCCTGAAGCAATCCTGCGGTGTTGCGGCCAGCTCACAAGAAAGCGAGTTGAAGAAAGGAGCTCAGGGGCACTGTAATTCACAAACCTGCAGAGTTATAAATGACAGCTATCATCCAAAAATATACTGAAGTAAGGCTGCCAAGAGGACTTGAAAGCCGGGCAGAATTGCAGGAAACCGATTTCAGGAGGTAGACTGGAATTGCATTTAAAGCATAGGAAAAGAGGCAGAAGGTCGACAATGATGCACTTGGCCAAAAAGGGCGTATGCGTTTTTTCCTGAATATATTCAGGAAAAAACGCATACGCCCTTTTTGGCCAACCAAGCAAGCTTGCAAAGGAAATCTGCACTACAATGAAGTCTCACTTCCCCCCCGTCAAAAGGGCCATCTGAAAAAAGTGTAAAATCCAGAAAGGCAGGACAGGCCATGGAGAACTGGGAGTCTTGTTATGCTGATGGGCGGGATGTTACTTGCCAACAGCCACTCGGGAGAAGTGTATGGTGTTTCCTGAAACATCTAAAAAACAAAGCAACAGAGCCTAGGGCACTTCCACTTATGGTCCTATAGTTTAGGGAAATTGAAATCAAAAAGACACAGCCACCCCAAAGTTTGGGATGGCTCTGTTTACAAGAAACTCGTTTACGGTCCATGTTCAATATCGCATAAAGCGAAAAATGGATAAAGAAGTTGTGGTACTTACGTACAATGCAATATCACTCAGCAATGACATCTATGTCATCAGGCCCATAGCAGCATAATGAGTGGATTCAGGTATGATGATTCTAACTGAAATAAGTCACACAGAAAAAGAAACATCATAAGATATCACTAATACACGGAATGTAAACTTGGCTACACAGGAACTGAATTTCAAAACAGAACATGGTCCCAAATTTAGAAAATCAACTTATGCTTGCTTAAGGGGAAAGGTGAGTTGGGGTGCTGCATAAAACCAGAGATTGAAATGAGCACAGATAAAGTTCCTTAAGCCAAATATGTAATAGACAAGAGCTACTCCTTGCTCAACGAAATGGACTCAAAACCCCATATTAAACGCCTAATAATGTACCTGACTAGTAAGTATCTTAAAACCTATGGATTGCTATGTCTCTGAAAGTGAATCAATCGTGAGTACAGGGGCAAAAACGCAGCAGTGATAGGATTGGAGAGTTTTGGTGAGCAAATGAAGACCCTTTGAAGTCATATTGCATGGTACCCATTCCACGGGTCTCAACTCTCCAGGTTTAAGGGATTCTTCCTTCAGCTAAAACATGCATGTGGAACCCAGAGTATGATCAACCGTGTGATCGGGAGACGTGTTGAAATATGTCTCAGTTCTCGTCCCCTGGTACTCGGGTGCAACATTCCAGATGCTTTACTAACACTCTCCCGACTTGGAGAGTCAGTGCCTTTAACCTCCTGTTTGGCCCAGTTTGCAAATTCCACGGAAGATGAACAGGAATAGGGAGAACCAATGAGAGACTAGCTGGAGGTGTCTGGACGGGAAAATTTAACTCTCATTTCCCACCAGGAAGAGGAATTAACCAAAGGCTCAGCGTGCCATGCCGGAACCAGATTAGGGCCTGAAGCAATCCTGCGGTGTTGCGGCCAGCTCACAAGAAAGCGAGTTGAAGAAAGGAGCTCAGGGGCACTGTAATTCACAAACCTGCAGAGTTATAAATGACAGCTATCATCCAAAAATATACTGAAGTAAGGCTGCCAAGAGGACTTGAAAGCCGGGCAGAATTGCAGGAAACCGATTTCAGGAGGTAGACTGGAATTGCATTTAAAGCATAGGAAAAGAGGCAGAAGGTCGACAATGATGCACTTGGCCAAAAAGGGCGTATGCGTTTTTTCCTGAATATATTCAGGAAAAAACGCATACGCCCTTTTTGGCCAACCAAGCAAGCTTGCAAAGGAAATCTGCACTACAATGAAGTCTCACTTCCCCCCCGTCAAAAGGGCCATCTGAAAAATGTGTAAAATCCAGAAAGGCAGGACAGGCCATGGAGAACTGGGAGCCTTGTTATGCTGATGGGCGGAATGTAAATTGCCAACAGCCACTCGGGAGAAGTGTATGGTGTTTCCTGAAACATCTAAAAAACAAAGCAACAGAGCCTAGGGCACTTCCACTTATGGTCCTATAGCTTAGGGAAATTAAAATCAAAAAGACACAGCCACCCCAAAGTTTGGGATGGCTCTGTTTACAAGAAACTCGTTTACGGTACAAGTTCAATATCGCATAAAGCGAAAAATGGATAAAGAAGTTGTGGTAATTACGTACAATGCAATATCACTCAGCAATGACATCTATGTCATCAGGCCCATAGCAGCATAATGAGTGGATTCAGGTATGATGATTCTAACTGAAATAAGTCACACAGAAAAAGAAACATCATAAGATATCACTAATACACGGAATGTAAACTTGGCTACACAGGAACTGAATTTCAAAACAGAACATGGTCCCAAATTTAGAAAATCAACTTATGCTTGCTTAAGGGGAAAGGTGAGTTGGGGTGCTGCATAAAACCAGAGATTGAAATGAGCACAGATAAAGTTCCTTAAGCCAAATATGTAATAGACAAGAGCTACTCCTTGCTCAACGAAATGGACTCAAAACCCCATATTAAACGCCTAATAATGTACCTGACTAGTAAGTATCTTAAAACCTATGGATTGCTATGTCTCTGAAAGTGAATCAATCGTGAGTACAGGGGCAAAAACGCAGCAGTGATAGGATTGGAGAGTTTTGGTGAGCAAATGAAGACCCTTTGAAGTCATATTGCATGGTACCCATTCCACGGGTCTCAACTCTCCAGGTTTAAGGGATTCTTCCTTCAGCTAAAACATGCATGTGGAACCCAGAGTATGATCAACCGTGTGATCGGGAGACGTGTTGAAATATGTCTCAGTTCTCGTCCCCTGGTACTCGGGTGCAACATTCCAGATGCTTTACTAACACTCTCCCGACTTGGAGAGTCAGTGCCTTTAACCTCCTGTTTGGCCCAGTTTGCAAATTCCACGGAAGATGAACAGGAATAGGGAGAACCAATGAGAGACTAGCTGGAGGTGTCTGGACGGGAAAATTTAACTCTCATTTCCCACCAGGAAGAGGAATTAACCAAAGGCTCAGCGTGCCATGCCGGAACCAGATTAGGGCCTGAAGCAATCCTGCGGTGTTGCGGCCAGCTCACAAGAAAGCGAGTTGAAGAAAGGAGCTCAGGGGCACTGTAATTCACAAACCTGCAGAGTTATAAATGACAGCTATCATCCAAAAATATACTGAAGTAAGGCTGCCAAGAGGACTTGAAAGCCGGGCAGAATTGCAGGAAACCGATTTCAGGAGGTAGACTGGAATTGCATTTAAAGCATAGGAAAAGAGGCAGAAGGTCGACAATGATGCACTTGGCCAAAAAGGGCGTATGCGTTTTTTCCTGAATATATTCAGGAAAAAACGCATACGCCCTTTTTGGCCAACCAAGCATGCTTGAAAAGGAAATCTGCACTACAATGAAGTCTCACTTCCCCCCCGTCAAAAGGGCCATCTGAAAAAGTGTAAAATCCAGAAAGGCAGGACAGGCCATGGAGAACTGGGAGCCTTGTTATGCTGATGGGCGGGATGTAAATTGCCAACAGCCACTCGGGAGAAGTGTATGGTGTTTCCTGAAACATCTAAAAAACAAAGCAACAGAGCCTAGGGCACTTCCACTTATGGTCCTATAGCTTAGGGAAATTAAAATCAAAAAGACACAGCCACCCCAAAGTTTGGGATGGCTCTGTTTACAAGAAACTCGTTTACGGTACAAGTTCAATATCGCATAAAGCGAAAAATGGATAAAGAAGTTGTGGTACTTACGTACAATGCAATATCACTCAGCAATGACATCTATGTCATCAGGCCCATAGCAGCATAATGAGTGGATTCAGGTATGATGATTCTAACTGAAATAAGTCACACAGAAAAAGAAACATCATAAGATATCACTAATACACGGAATGTAAACTTGGCTACACAGGAACTGAATTTCAAAACAGAACATGGTCCCAAATTTAGAAAATCAACTTATGCTTGATTAAGGGGAAAGGTGAGTTGGGGTGCTGCATAAAACCAGAGATTGAAATGAGCACAGATAAAGTTCCTTAAGCCAAATATGTAATAGACAAGAGCTACTCCTTGCTCAACGAAATGGACTCAAAACCCCATATTAAACGCCTAATAATGTACCTGACTAGTAAGTGTCTTAAAACCTATGGATTGCTATGTCTCTGAAAGTGAATCAATCGTGAGTACAGGGGCAAAAACGCAGCAGTGATAGGATTGGAGAGTTTTGGTGAGCAAATGAAGACCCTTTGAAGTCATATTGCATGGTACCCATTCCACGGGTCTCAACTCTCCAGGTTTAAGGGATTCTTCCTTCAGCTAAAACATGCATGTGGAACCCAGAGTATGATCAACCGTGTGATCGGGAGACGTGTTGAAATATGTCTCAGTTCTCGTCCCCTGGTACTCGGGTACAACATTCCAGATGCTTTACTAACACTCTCCCGACTTGGAGAGTCAGTGCCTTTAACCTCCTGTTTGGCCCAGTTTGCAAATTCCGCGGAAGATGAACAGGAATAGGGAGAACCAATGAGAGACTAGCTGGAGGTGTCTGGACGGGAAAATTTAACTCTCATTTCCCACCAGGAAGAGGAATTAACCAAAGGCTCAGCGTGCCATGCCGGAACCAGATTAGGGCCTGAAGCAATCCTGCGGTGTTGCGGCCAGCTCACAAGAAAGCGAGTTGAAGAAAGGAGCTCAGGGGCACTGTAATTCACAAACCTGCAGAGTTATAAATGACAGCTATCATCCAAAAATATACTGAAGTAAGGCTGCCAAGAGGAGTTGAAAGCCGGGCAGAATTGCAGGAAACCGATTTCAGGAGGTAGACTGGAATTGCATTTAAAGCATAGGAAAAGAGGCAGAAGGTCGACAATGATGCACTTGGCCAAAAAGGGCGTATGCGTTTTTTCCTGAATATATTCAGGAAAAAACGCATACGCCCTTTTTGGCCAACCAAGCAAGCTTGCAAAGGAAATCTGCACTACAATGAAGTCTCACTTCCCCCCCCGTCAAAAGGGCCATCTGAAAAAAGTGTAAAATCCAGAAAGGCAGGACAGGCCATGGAGAACTGGGAGCCTTGTTATGCTGATGGGCGGGATGTAACTTGCCAACAGCCACTCGGGAGAAGTGTATGGTGTTTCCTGAAACATCTAAAAAACAAAGCAACAGAGCCTAGGGCACTTCCACTTATGGTCCTATAGCTTAGGGAAATTAAAATCAAAAAGACACAGCCACCCCAAAGTTTGGGATGGCTCTGTTTACAAGAAACTCGTTTACGGTACAAGTTCAATATCGCATAAAGCGAAAAATGGATAAAGAAGTTGTGGTACTTACGTACAATGCAATATCACTCAGCAATGACATCTATGTCATCAGGTCCATAGCAGCATAATGAGTGGATTCAGGTATGATGATTCTAACTGAAATAAGTCACACAGAAAAAGAAACATCATAAGATATCACTAATACACGGAATGTAAACTTGGCTACACAGGAACTGGATTTCAAAACAGAACATGGTCCCAAATTTAGAAAACCAACTTATGCTTGCTTAAGGGGAAAGGTGAGTTGGGGTGCTGCATAAAACCAGAGATTGAAATGAGCACAGATAAAGTTCCTTAAGCCAAATATGTAATAGACAAGAGCTACTCCTTGCTCAACGAAATGGACTCAAAACCCCATATTAAACGCCTAATAATGTACCTGACTAGTAAGTATCTTAAAACCTATGGATTGCTATGTCTCTGAAAGTGAATCAATCGTGAGTACAGGGGCAAAAACACAGCAGTGATAGGATTGGAGAGTTTTGGTGAGCAAATGAAGACCCTTTGAAGTCATATTGCATGGTACCCATTCCACGGGTCTCAACTCTCCAGGTTTAAGGGATTCTTCCTTCAGCTAAAACATGCATGTGGAACCCAGAGTATGATCAACCGTGTGATCGGGAGACGTGTTGAAATATGTCTCAGTTCTCGTCCCCTGGTACTCGGGTGCAACATTCCAGATGCTTTACTAACACTCTCCTGACTTGGAGAGTCAGTGCCTTTAACCTCCTGTTTGGCCCAGTTTGCAAATTCCGCGGAAGATGAACAGGAATAGGGAGAACCAATGAGAGACTAGCTGGAGGTGTCTGGACGGGAAAATTTAACTCTCATTTCCCACCAGGAAGAGGAATTAACCAAAGGCTCAGCGTGCCATGCCGGAACCAGATTAGGGCCTGAAGCAATCCTGCGGTGTTGCGGCCAGCTCACAAGAAAGCGAGTTGAAGAAAGGAGCTCAGGGGCACTGTAATTCACAAACCTTCAGAGTTATAAATGACAGCTATCATCCAAAAATATACTGAAGTAAGGCTGCCAAGAGGAGTTGAAAGCCGGGCAGAATTGCAGGAAACCGATTTCAGGAGGTAGACTGGAATTGCATTTAAAGCATAGGAAAAGAGGCAGAAGGTCGACAATGATGCACTTGGCCAAAAAGGGCGTATGCGTTTTTTCCTGAATATATTCAGGAAAAAACGCATACGCCCTTTTTGGCCAACCAAGCAAGCTTGCAAAGGAAATCTGCACTACAATGAAGTCTCACTTCCCCCCCCGTCAAAAGGGCCATCTGAAAAAAGTGTAAAATCCAGAAAGGCAGGACAGGCCATGGAGAACTGGGAGCCTTGTTATGCTGATGGGCGGGATGTAACTTGCCAACAGCCACTCGGGAGAAGTGTATGGTGTTTCCTGAAACATCTAAAAAACAAAGCAACAGAGCCTAGGGCACTTCCACTTATGGTCCTATAGCTTAGGGAAATTAAAATCAAAAAGACACAGCCACCCCAAAGTTTGGGATGGCTCTGTTTACAAGAAACTCGTTTACGGTACAAGTTCAATATCGCATAAAGCGAAAAATGGATAAAGAAGTTGTGGTACTTACGTACAATGCAATATCACTCAGCAATGACATCTATGTCATCAGGTCCATAGCAGCATATGAGTGGATTCAGGTATGATGATTCTAACTGAAATAAGTCACACAGAAAAAGAAACATCATAAGATATCACTAATACACGGAATGTAAACTTGGCTACACAGGAACTGGATTTCAAAACAGAACATGGTCCCAAATTTAGAAAACCAACTTATGCTTGCTTAAGGGGAAAGGTGAGTTGGGGTGCTGCATAAAACCAGAGATTGAAATGAGCACAGATAAAGTTCCTTAAGCCAAATATGTAATAGACAAGAGCTACTCCTTGCTCAACGAAATGGACTCAAAACCCCATATTAAACGCCTAATAATGTACCTGACTAGTAAGTATCTTAAAACCTATGGATTGCTATGTCTCTGAAAGTGAATCAATCGTGAGTACAGGGGCAAAAACACAGCAGTGATAGGATTGGAGAGTTTTGGTGAGCAAATGAAGACCCTTTGAAGTCATATTGCATGGTACCCATTCCACGGGTCTCAACTCTCCAGGTTTAAGGGATTCTTCCTTCAGCTAAAACATGCATGTGGAACCCAGAGTATGATCAACCGTGTGATCGGGAGACGTGTTGAAATATGTCTCAGTTCTCGTCCCCTGGTACTCGGGTGCAACATTCCAGATGCTTTACTAACACTCTCCTGACTTGGAGAGTCAGTGCCTTTAACCTCCTGTTTGGCCCAGTTTGCAAATTCCGCGGAAGATGAACAGGAATAGGGAGAACCAATGAGAGACTAGCTGGAGGTGTCTGGACGGGAAAATTTAACTCTCATTTCCCACCAGGAAGAGGAATTAACCAAAGGCTCAGCGTGCCATGCCGGAACCAGATTAGGGCCTGAAGCAATCCTGCGGTGTTGCGGCCAGCTCACAAGAAAGCGAGTTGAAGAAAGGAGCTCAGGGGCACTGTAATTCACAAACCTTCAGAGTTATAAATGACAGCTATCATCCAAAAATATACTGAAGTAAGGCTGCCAAGAGGAGTTGAAAGCCGGGCAGAATTGCAGGAAACCGATTTCAGGAGGTAGACTGGAATTGCATTTAAAGCATAGGAAAAGAGGCAGAAGGTCGACAATGATGCACTTGGCCAAAAAGGGCGTATGCGTTTTTTCCTGAATATATTCAGGAAAAAACGCATACGCCCTTTTTGGTCAACCAAGCAAGCTTGCAAAGGAAATCTGCACTACAATGAAGTCTCACTTCCCCCCCGTCAAAAGGGCCATCTGAAAAAAGTGTAAAATCCAGAAAGGCAGGACAGGCCATGGAGAACTGGGAGCCTTGTTATGCTGATGGGCGGGATGTAAATTGCCAACAGCCACTCGGGAGAAGTGTATGGTGTTTCCTGAAACATCTAAAAAACAAAGCAACAGAGCCTAGGGCACTTCCACTTATGGTCCTATAGCTTAGGGAAATTAAAATCAAAAAGACACAGCCACCCCAAAGTTTGGGATGGCTCTGTTTACAAGAAACTCGTTTACGGTACAAGTTCAATATCGCATAAAACGAAAAATGGATAAAGAAGTTGTGGTACTTACGTACAATGCAATATCACTCAGCAATGACATCTATGTCATCAGGTCCATAGCAGCATAATGAGTGGATTCAGGTATGATGATTCTAACTGAAATAAGTCACACAGAAAAAGAAACATCATAAGATATCACTAATACACGGAATGTAAACTTGGCTACACAGGAACTGAATTTCAAAACAGAACATGGTCCCAAATTTAGAAAATCAACTTATGCTTGCTTAAGGGGAAAGGTGAGTTGGGGTGCTGCATAAAACCAGAGATTGAAATGAGCACAGATAAAGTTCCTTAAGCCAAATATGTAATAGACAAGAGCTACTCCTTGCTCAACGAAATGGACTCAAAACCCCATATTAAACGCCTAATAATGTACCTGACTAGTAAGTATCTTAAAACCTATGGATTGCTATGTCTCTGAAAGTGAATCAATCGTGAGTACAGGGGCAAAAACGCAGCAGTGATAGGATTGGAGAGTTTTGGTGAGCAAATGAAGACCCTTTGAAGTCATATTGCATGGTACCCATTCCACGGGTCTCAACTCTCCAGGTTTAAGGGATTCTTCCTTCAGCTAAAACATGCATGTGGAACCCAGAGTATGATCAACCGTGTGATCGGGAGACGTGTTGAAATATGTCTCAGTTCTGGTCCCCTGGTACTTGGGTGCAACATTCCAGATGCTTTACTAACACTCTCCCGACTTGGAGAGTCAGTGCCTTTAACCTCCTCTTTGGCCCAGTTTGCAAATTCCACGGAAGATGAACAGGAATAGGGAGAACCAATGAGAGACTAGCTGGAGGTGTCTGGACGGGAAAATTTAACTCTCATTTCCCACCAGGAAGAGGAATTAACCAAAGGCTCAGCGTGCCATGCCGGAACCAGATTAGGGCCTGAAGCAATCCTGCGGTGTTGCGGCCAGCTCACAAGAAAGCGAGTTGAAGAAAGGAGCTCAGGGGCACTGTAATTCACAAACCTGCAGAGTTATAAATGACAGCTATCATCCAAAAATATACTGAAGTAAGGCTGCCAAGAGGACTTGAAAGCCGGGCAGAATTGCAGGAAACTGATTTCAGGAGGTAGACTGGAATTGCATTTAAAGCATAGGAAAAGAGGCAGAAGGTCGACAATGATGCACTTGGCCAAAAAGGGCGTATGCGTTTTTTCCTGAATATATTCAGGAAAAAACGCATATGCCCTTTTTGGCCAAACAAACAAGCTTGCAAAGGAAATCTGCACTACAATGAAGTCTCACTTCCCCCCCGTCAAAAGGGCCATCTGAAAAAAGTGTAAAATCCAGAAAGGCAGGACAGGCCATGGAGAACTGGGAGCCTTGTTATGCTGATGGGCGGGATGTAACTTGCCAACAGCCACTCGGGAGAAGTGTATGGTGTTTCCTGAAACATCTAAAAAACAAAGCAACAGAGCCTAGGGCACTTCCACTTATGGTCCTATAGCTTAGGGAAATTAAAATCAAAAAGACACAGACACCCCAAAGTTTGGGATGGCTCTGTTTACAAGAAACTCGTTTACGGTACAAGTTCAATATCGCATAAAGCGAAAAATGGATAAAGAAGTTGTGGTACTTACGTACAATGCAATATCACTCAGCAATGACATCTATGTCATCAAGCCCATAGCAGCATAATGAGTGGATTCAGGTATGATGATTCTAACTGAAATAAGTCACACAGAAAAAGAAACATCATAAGATATCACTAATACACGGAATGTAAACTTGGCTACACAGGAACTGAATTTCAAAACAGAACATGGTCCCAAATTTAGAAAACCAACTTATGCTTGCTTAAGGGGAAAGGTGAGTTGGGGTGCTGCATAAAACCAGAGATTGAAATGAGCACAGATAAAGTTCCTTAAGCCAAATATGTAATAGACAAGAGCTACTCCTTGCTCAACGAAATGGACTCAAAACCCCATATTAAACGCCTAATAATGTACCTGACTAGTAAGTATCTTAAAACCTATGGATTGCTATGTCTCTGAAAGTGAATCAATCGTGAGTACAGGGGCAAAAACGCAGCAGTGATAGGATTGGAGAGTTTTGGTGAGCAAATGAAGACCCTTTGAAGTCATATTGCATGGTACCCATTCCACGGGTCTCAACTCTCCAGGTTTAAGGGATTCTTCCTTCAGCTAAAACATGCATTGGAACCCAGAGTATGATCAATCGTGTGATCGGGAGACGTGTTCCAATATGTCTCAGTTCTCGTCCCCTGGTACTCGGGTGCAACATTCCAGATGCTTTACTAACACTCTCCCGACTTGGAGAGTCAGTGCCTTTAACCTCCTGTTTGGCCCAGTTTGCAAATTCCGCGGAAGATGAACAGGAATAGGGAGAACCAATGAGAGACTAGCTGGAGGTGTCTGGACGGGAAAATTTAACTCTCATTTCCCACCAGGAAGAGGAATTAACCAAAGGCTCAGCGTGCCATGCCGGAACCAGATTAGGGCCTGAAGCAATCCTGCGGTGTTGCGGCCAGCTCACAAGAAAGCGAGTTGAAGAAAGGAGCTCAGGGGCACTGTAATTCACAAACCTGCAGAGTTATAAATGACAGCTATCATCCAAAAATATACTGAAGTAAGGCTGCCAAGAGGACTTGAAAGCCGGGCAGAATTGCAGGAAACCGATTTCAGGAGGTAGACTGGAATTGCATTTAAAGCATAGGAAAAGAGGCAGAAGGTCGAAAATGATGCACTTGGCCAAAAAGGGCGTATGCGTTTTTTCCTGAATATATTCAGGAAAAAACGCATACGCCCTTTTTGGCCAACCAAGCAAGCTTGCAAAGGAAATCTGCACTACAATGAAGTCTCACTCCCCCCCCCCCTAAAGGGCCATCTGAAAAAAGTGTAAAATCCAGAAAGGCAGGACAGGCCATGGAGAACTGGGAGCCTTGTTATGCTGATGGGCGGGATGTAAATTGCCAACAGCCACTCCGGAGAAGTGTATGGTGTTTCCTGAAACATCTAAAAAACAAAGCAACAGAGCCTAGGGCACTTCCACTTATGGTCCTATAGCTTAGGGAAATTAAAATCAAAAAGACACAGCCACCCCAAAGTTTGGGATGGCTCTGTTTACAAGAAACTCGTTTACGGTACAAGGTCAATATCGCATAAAGCGAAAAATGGATAAAGAAGTTGTGGTACTTACGTACAATGCAATATCACTCAGCAATGACATCTATGTCATCAGGTCCATAGCAGCATAATGAGTGGATTCAGGTATGATGATTCTAACTGAAATAAGTCACACAGAAAAAGAAACATCATAAGATATCACTAATACACGGAATGTAAACTTGGCTACACAGGAACTGAATTTCAAAACAGAACATGGTCCCAAATTTAGAAAATCAACTTATGCTTGCTTAAGGGGAAAGGTGAGTTGGGGTGCTGCATAAAACCAGAGATTGAAATGAGCACAGATAAAGTTCCTTAAGCCAAATATGTAATAGACAAGAGCTACTCCTTGCTCAACGAAATGGACTCAAAACCCCATATTAAACGCCTAATAATGTACCTGACTAGTAAGTATCTTAAAACCTATGGATTGCTATGTCTCTGAAAGTGAATCAATCGTGAGTACAGGGGCAAAAACGCAGCAGTGATAGGATTGGAGAGTTTTGGTGAGCAAATGAAGACCCTTTGAAGTCATATTGCATGGTACCCATTCCACGGGTCTCAACTCTCCAGGTTTAAGGGATTCTTCCTTCAGCTAAAACATGCATGTGGAACCCAGAGTATGATCAACCGTGTGATCGGGAGACGTGTTGAAATATGTCTCAGTTCTGGTCCCATGGTACTTGGGTGCAACATTCCAGATGCTTTACTAACACTCTCCCGACTTGGAGAGTCAGTGCCTTTAACCTCCTCTTTGGCCCAGTTTGCAAATTCCACGGAAGATGAACAGGAATAGGGAGAACCAATGAGAGACTAGCTGGAGGTGTCTGGACGGGAAAATTTAACTCTCATTTCCCACCAGGAAGAGGAATTAACCAAAGGCTCAGCGTGCCATGCCGGAACCAGATTAGGGCCTGAAGCAATCCTGCGGTGTTGCGGCCAGCTCACAAGAAAGCGAGTTGAAGAAAGGAGCTCAGGGGCACTGTAATTCACAAACCTGCAGAGTTATAAATGACAGCTATCATCCAAAAATATACTGAAGTAAGGCTGCCAAGAGGACTTGAAAGCCGGGCAGAATTGCAGGAAACTGATTTCAGGAGGTAGACTGGAATTGCATTTAAAGCATAGGAAAAGAGGCAGAAGGTCGACAATGATGCACTTGGCCAAAAAGGGCGTATGCGTTTTTTCCTGAATATATTCAGGAAAAAACGCATACGCCCTTTTTGGCCAAACAAGCAAGCTTGCAAAGGAAATCTGCACTACAATGAAGTCTCACTTCCCCCCCGTCAAAAGGGCCATCTGAAAAAAGTGTAAAATCCAGAAAGGCAGGACAGGCCATGGAGAACTGGGAGCCTTGTTATGCTGATGGGCGGGATGTAACTTGCCAACAGCCACTCGGGAGAAGTGTATGGTGTTTCCTGAAACATCTAAAAAACAAAGCAACAGAGCCTAGGGCACTTCCACTTATGGTCCTATAGCTTAGGGAAATTAAAATCAAAAAGACACAGACACCCCAAAGTTTGGGATGGCTCTGTTTACAAGAAACTCGTTTACGGTACAAGTTCAATATCGCATAAAGCGAAAAATGGATAAAGAAGTTGTGGTACTTACGTACAATGCAATATCACTCAGCAATGACATCTATGTCATCAAGCCCATAGCAGCATAATGAGTGGATTCAGGTATGATGATTCTAACTGAAATAAGTCACACAGAAAAAGAAACATCATAAGATATCACTAATACACGGAATGTAAACTTGGCTACACAGGAACTGAATTTCAAAACAGAACGTGGTCCCAAATTTAGAAAACCAACTTATGCTTGCTTAAGGGGAAAGGTGAGTTGGGGTGCTGCATAAAACCAGAGATTGAAATGAGCACAGATAAAGTTCCTTAAGCCAAATATGTAATAGACAAGAGCTACTCCTTGCTCAACGAAATGGACTCAAAACCCCATATTAAACGCCTAATAATGTACCTGACTAGTAAGTATCTTAAAACCTATGGATTGCTATGTCTCTGAAAGTGAATCAATCGTGAGTACAGGGGCAAAAACGCAGCAGTGATAGGATTGGAGAGTTTTGGTGAGCAAATGAAGACCCTTTGAAGTCATATTGCATGGTACCCATTCCACAGGTCTCAACTCTCCAGGTTTAAGGGATTCTTCCTTCAGCTAAAACATGCATGTGGAACCCAGAGTATGATCAACCGTGTGATCGGGAGACGTGTTGAAATATGTCTCAGTTCTCGTCCCCTGGTACTCGGGTGCAACATTCCAGATGCTTTACTAACACTCTCCCGACTTGGAGAGTCAGTGCCTTTAACCTCCTGTTTGGCCCAGTTTGCAAATTCCGCGGAAGATGAACAGGAATAGGGAGAACCAATGAGAGACTAGCTGGAGGTGTCTGGACGGGAAAATTTAACTCTCATTTCCCACCAGGAAGAGGAATTAACCAAAGGCTCAGCGTGCCATGCCGGAACCAGATTAGGGCCTGAAGCAATCCTGCGGTGTTGCGGCCAGCTCACAAGAAAGCGAGTTGAAGAAAGGAGCTCAGGGGCACTGTAATTCACAAACCTGCAGAGTTATAAATGACAGCTATCATCCAAAAATATACTGAAGTAAGGCTGCCAAGAGGACTTGAAAGCCGGGCAGAATTGCAGGAAACCGATTTCAGGAGGTAGACTGGAATTGCATTTAAAGCATAGGAAAAGAGGCAGAAGGTCGACAATGATGCACTTGGCCAAAAAGGGCGTATGCGTTTTTTCCTGAATATATTCAGGAAAAAACGCATACGCACTTTTTGGCCAACCAAGCAAGCTTGCAAAGGAAATCTGCACTAAAATGAAGTCTCACTTCCCCCCCGTCAAAAGGGCCATCTGAAAAAAGTGTAAAATCCAGAAAGGCAGGACAGGCCATGGAGAACTGGGAGCCTTGTTATGCTGATGGGCGGGATGTAACTTGCCAACAGCCACTCGGGAGAAGTGTATGGTGTTTCCTGAAACATCTAAAAAACAAAGCAACAGAGCCTAGGGCACTTCCACTTATGGTCCTGTAGCTTAGGGAAATTAAAATCAAAAAGACACAGCCACCCCAAAGTTTGGGATGGCTCTGTTTACAAGAAACTCGTTTACGGTACAAGTTCAATATCGCATAAAGCGAAAAATGGATAAAGAAGTTGTGGTACTTACGTACAATGCAATATCACTCAGCAATGACATCTATGTCATCAGGCCCATAGCAGCATAATGAGTGGATTCAGGTATGATGATTCTAACTGAAATAAGTCACACAGAAAAAGAAACATCATAAGATATCACTAATACACGGAATGTAAACTTGGCTACACAGGAACTGAATTTCAAAACAGAACATGGTCCCAAATTTAGAAAACCAACTTATGCTTGCTTAAGGGGAAAGGTGAGTTGGGGTGCTGCATAAAACCAGAGATTGAAATGAGCACAGATAAAGTTCCTTAAGCCAAATATGTAATAGACAAGAGCTACTCCTTGCTCAACGAAATGGACTCAAAACCCCATATTAAACGCCTAATAATGTACCTGACTAGTAAGTATCTTAAAACCTATGGATTGCTATGTCTCTGAAAGTGAATCAATCGTGAGTACAGGGGCAAAAACGCAGCAGTGATAGGATTGGAGAGTTTTGGTGAGCAAATGAAGACCCTTTGAAGTCATATTGCATGGTACCCATTCCACGGGTCTCAACTCTCCAGGTTTAAGGGATTCTTCCTTCAGCTAAAACATGCATTGGAACCCAGAGTATGATCAATCGTGTGATCGGGAGACGTGTTCCAATATGTCTCAGTTCTCGTCCCCTGGTACTCGGGTGCAACATTCCAGATGCTTTACTAACACTCTCCCGACTTGGAGAGTCAGTGCCTTTAACCTCCTGTTTGGCCCAGTTTGCAAATTCCGCGGAAGATGAACAGGAATAGGGAGAACCAATGAGAGACTAGCTGGAGGTGTCTGGACGGGAAAATTTAACTCTCATTTCCCACCAGGAAGAGGAATTAACCAAAGGCTCAGCGTGCCATGCCGGAACCAGATTAGGGCCTGAAGCAATCCTGCGGTGTTGCGGCCAGCTCACAAGAAAGCGAGTTGAAGAAAGGAGCTCAGGGGCACTGTAATTCACAAACCTGCAGAGTTATAAATGACAGCTATCATCCAAAAATATACTGAAGTAAGGCTGCCAAGAGGACTTGAAAGCCGGGCAGAATTGCAGGAAACCGATTTCAGGAGGTAGACTGGAATTGCATTTAAAGCATAGGAAAAGAGGCAGAAGGTCGACAATGATGCACTTGGCCAAAAAGGGCGTATGCGTTTTTTCCTGAATATATTCAGGAAAAAACGCATACGCCCTTTTTGGCCAACCAAGCAAGCTTGCAAAGGAAATCTGCACTACAATGAAGTCTCACTCCCCCCCCCCCTTAAAGGGCCATCTGAAAAAAGTGTAAAATCCAGAAAGGCAGGACAGGCCATGGAGACCTGGGAGCCTTGTTATGCTGATGGGCGGGATGTAAATTGCCAACAGCCACTCGGGAGAAGTGTATGGTGTTTCCTGAAACATCTAAAAAACAAAGCAACAGAGCCTAGGGCACTTCCACTTATGGTCCTATAGCTTAGGGAAATTAAAATCAAAAAGACACAGCCACCCCAAAGTTTGGGATGGCTCTGTTTACAAGAAACTCGTTTACGGTACAAGTTCAATATCGCATAAAGCGAAAAATGGATAAAGAAGTTGTGGTAATTACGTACAATGCAATATCACTCAGCAATGACATCTATGTCATCAGGCCCATAGCAGCATAATGAGTGGATTCAGGTATGATGATTCTAACTGAAATAAGTCACACAGAAAAAGAAACATCATAAGATATCACTAATACACGGAATGTAAACTTGGCTACACAGGAACTGAATTTCAAAACAGAACATGGTCCCAAATTTAGAAAACCAACTTATGCTTGCTTAAGGGGAAAGGTGAGTTGGGGTGCTGCATAAAACCAGAGATTGAAATGAGCACAGATAAAGTTCCTTAAGCCAAATATGTAATAGACAAGAGCTACTCCTTGCTCAACGAAATGGACTCAAAACCCCATATTAAACGCCTAATAATGTACCTGACTAGTAAGTATCTTAAAACCTATGGATTGCTATGTCTCTGAAAGTGAATCAATCGTGAGTACAGGGGCAAAAACGCAGCAGTGATAGGATTGGAGAGTTTTGGTGAGCAAATGAAGACCCTTTGAAGTCATATTGCATGGTACCCATTCCACGGGTCTCAACTCTCCAGGTTTAAGGGATTCTTCCTTCAGCTAAAACATGCATTGGAACCCAGAGTATGATCAATCGTGTGATCGGGAGCAGTGTTCCAATATGTCTCAGTTCTCGTCCCCTGGTACTCGGGTGCAACATTCCAGATGCTTTACTAACACTCTCCCGACTTGGAGAGTCAGTGCCTTTAACCTCCTGTTTGGCCCAGTTTGCAAATTCCGCGGAAGATGAACAGGAATAGGGAGAACCAATGAGAGACTAGCTGGAGGTGTCTGGACGGGAAAATTTAACTCTCATTTCCCACCAGGAAGAGGAATTAACCAAAGGCTCAGCGTGCCATGCCGGAACCAGATTAGGGCCTGAAGCAATCCTGCGGTGTTGCGGCCAGCTCACAAGAAAGCGAGTTGAAGAAAGGAGCTCAGGGGCACTGTAATTCACAAACCTGCAGAGTTATAAATGACAGCTATCATCCAAAAATATACTGAAGTAAGGCTGCCAAGAGGACTTGAAAGCCGGGCAGAATTGCAGGAAACCGATTTCAGGAGGTAGACTGGAATTGCATTTAAAGCATAGGAAAAGAGGCAGAAGGTCGACAATGATGCACTTGGCCAAAAAGGGCGTATGCGTTTTTTCCTGAATATATTCAGGAAAAAACGCATACGCCCTTTTTGGCCAACCAAGCAAGCTTGCAAAGGAAATCTGCACTACAATGAAGTCTCACTCCCCCCCCCCCTTAAAGGGCCATCTGAAAAAAGTGTAAAATCCAGAAAGGCAGGACAGGCCATGGAGAACTGGGAGCCTTGTTATGCTGATGGGCGGGATGTAAATTGCCAACAGCCACTCGGGAGAAGTGTATGGTGTTTCCTGAAACATCTAAAAAACAAAGCAACAGAGCCTAGGGCACTTCCACTTATGGTCCTATAGCTTAGGGAAATTAAAATCAAAAAGACACAGCCACCCCAAAGTTTGGGATGGCTCTGTTTACAAGAAACTCGTTTACGGTACAAGTTCAATATCGCATAAAGCGAAAAATGGATAAAGAAGTTGTGGTAATTACGTACAATGCAATATCACTCAGCAATGACATCTATGTCATCAGGCCCATAGCAGCATAATGAGTGGATTCAGGTATGATGATTCTAACTGAAATAAGTCACACAGAAAAAGAAACATCATAAGATATCACTAATACACGGAATGTAAACTTGGCTACAGAGGAACTGAATTTCAAAACAGAACATGGTCCCAAATTTAGAAAATCAACTTATGCTTGCTTAAGGGGAAAGGTGAGTTGGGGTGCTGCATAAAACCAGAGATTGAAATGAGCACAGATAAAGTTCCTTAAGCCAAATATGTAATAGACAAGAGCTACTCCTTGCTCAACGAAATGGACTCAAAACCCCATATTAAACGCCTAATAATGTACCTGACTAGTAAGTATCTTAAAACCTATGGATTGCTATGTCTCTGAAAGTGAATCAATCGTGAGTACAGGGGCAAAAACGCAGCAGTGATAGGATTGGAGAGTTTTGGTGAGCAAATGAAGACCCTTTGAAGTCATATTGCATGGTACCCATTCCACGGGTCTCAACTCTCCAGGTTTAAGGGATTCTTCCTTCAGCTAAAACATGCATGTGGAACCCAGAGTATGATCAACCGTGTGATCGGGAGACGTGTTGAAATATGTCTCAGTTCTCGTCCCCTGGTACTCGGGTGCAACATTCCAGATGCTTTACTAACACTCTCCCGACTTGGAGAGTCAGTGCCTTTAACCTCCTGTTTGGCCCAGTTTGCAAATTCCGCGGAAGATGAACAGGAATAGGGAGAACCAATGAGAGACTAGCTGGAGGTGTCTGGACGGGAAAATTTAACTCTCATTTCCCACCAGGAAGAGCAATTAAGCAAAGGCTCAGCGTGCCATGCCGGAACCAGATTAGGGCCTGAAGCAATCCTGCGGTGTTGCGGCCAGCTCACAAGAAAGCGAGTTGAAGAAAGGAGCTCAGGGGAACTGTAATTCACAAACCTGCAGAGTTATAAATGACAGCTATCATCCAAAAATATACTGAAGTAAGGCTGCCAAGAGGACTTGAAAGCCGGGCAGAATTGCAGGAAACCGATTTCAGGAGGTAGACTGGAATTGCATTTAAAGCATAGGAAAAGAGGCAGAAGGTCGACAATGATGCACTTGGCCAAAAAGGGCGTATGCGTTTTTTCCTGAATATATTCAGGAAAAAACGCATACGCCCTTTTTGGTCAACCAAGCAAGCTTGCAAAGGAAATCTGCACTACAATGAAGTCTCACTTCCCCCCCGTCAAAAGGGCCATCTGAAAAAAGTGTAAAATCCAGAAAGGCAGGACAGGCCATGGAGAACTGGGAGCCTTGTTATGCTGATGGGCGGGATGTAACTTGCCAACAGCCACTCGGGAGAAGTGTATGGTGTTTCCTGAAACATCTAAAAAACAAAGCAACAGAGCCTAGGGCACTTCCACTTATGGTCCTATAGCTTAGGGAAATTAAAATCAAAAAGACACAGCCACCCCAAAGTTTGGGATGGCTCTGTTTACAAGAAACTCGTTTACGGTACAAGTTCAATATCGCATAAAGCGAAAAATGGATAAAGAAGTTGTGGTAATTACGTACAATGCAATATCACTCAGCAATGACATCTATGTCATCAGGCCCATAGCAGCATAATGAGTGGATTCAGGTATGATGATTCTAACTGAAATAAGTCACACAGAAAAAGAAACATCATAAGATATCACTAATACACGGAATGTAAACTTGGCTACACAGGAACTGAATTTCAAAACAGAACATGGTCCCAAATTTAGAAAACCAACTTATGCTTGCTTAAGGGGAAAGGTGAGTTGGGGTGCTGCATAAAACCAGAGATTGAAATGAGCACAGATAAAGTTCCTTAAGCCAAATATGTAATAGACAAGAGCTACTCCTTGCTCAACGAAATGGACTCAAAACCCCATATTAAACGCCTAATAATGTACCTGACTAGTAAGTATCTTAAAACCTATGGATTGCTATGTCTCTGAAAGTGAATCAATCGTGAGTACAGGGGCAAAAACGCAGCAGTGATAGGATTGGAGAGTTTTGGTGAGCAAATGAAGACCCTTTGAAGTCATATTGCATGGTACCCATTCCACGGGTCTCAACTCTCCAGGTTTAAGGGATTCTTCCTTCAGCTAAAACATGCATGTGGAACCCAGAGTATGATCAACCGTGTGATCGGGAGACGTGTTGAAATATGTCTCAGTTCTCGTCCCCTGGTACTCGGGTGCAACATTCCAGATGCTTTACTAACACTCTCCCGACTTGGAGAGTCAGTGCCTTTAACCTCCTCTTTGGCCCAGTTTGCAAATTCCACGGAAGATGAACAGGAATAGGGAGAACCAATGAGAGACTAGCTGGAGGTGTCTGGACGGGAAAATTTAACTCTCATTTCCCACCAGGAAGAGGAATTAACCAAAGGCTCAGCGTGCCATGCCGGAACCAGATTAGGGCCTGAAGCAATCCTGCGGTGTTGCGGCCAGCTCACAAGAAAGCGAGTTGAAGAAAGGAGCTCAGGGGCACTGTAATTCACAAACCTGCAGAGTTATAAATGACAGCTATCATCCAAAAATATACTGAAGTAAGGCTGCCAAGAGGACTTGAAAGCCGGGCAGAATTGCAGGAAACCGATTTCAGGAGGTAGACTGGAATTGCATTTAAAGCATAGGAAAAGAGGCAGAAGGTCGACAATGATGCACTTGGCCAAAAAGGGCGTATGCGTTTTTTCCTGAATATATTCAGGAAAAAACGCATACGCCCTTTTTGGCCAACCAAGCAAGCTTGCAAAGGAAATCTGCACTACAATGAAGTCTCACTTCCCCCCCGTCAAAAGGGCCATCTGATAAAAGTGTAAAATCCAGAAAGGCAGGACAGGCCATGGAGAACTGGGAGCCTTGTTATGCTGATGGGCGGGATGTAACTTGCCAACAGCCACTCGGGAGAAGTGTATGGTGTTTCCTGAAACATCTAAAAAACAAAGCAACAGAGCGTAGGGCACTTCCACTTATGGTCCTATAGCTTAGGGAAATTAAAATCAAAAAGACACAGCCACCCCAAAGTTTGGGATGGCTCTGTTTACAAGAAACTCGTTTACGGTACAAGTTCAATATCGCATAAAGCGAAAAATGGATAAAGAAGTTGTGGTACTTACGTACAATGCAATATCACTCAGCAATGACATCTATGTCATCAGGCCCATAGCAGCATAATGAGTGGATTCAGGTATGATGATTCTAACTGAAATAAGTCACACAGAAAAAGAAACATCATAAGATATCACTAATACACGGAATGTAAACTTGGCTACACAGGAACTGGATTTCAAAACAGAACATGGTCCCAAATTTAGAAAACCAACTTATGCTTGCTTAAGGGGAAAGGTGAGTTGGGGTGCTGCATAAAACCAGAGATTGAAATGAGCACAGATAAAGTTCCTTAAGCCAAATATGTAATAGACAAGAGCTACTCCTTGCTCAACGAAATGGACTCAAAACCCCATATTAAACGCCTAATAATGTACCTGACTAGTAAGTATCTTAAAACCTATGGATTACTATGTCTCTGAAAGTGAATCAATCGTGAGTACAGGGGCAAAAACGCAGCAGTGATAGGATTGGAGAGTTTTGGTGAGCAAATGAAGACCCTTTGAAGTCATATTGCATGGTACCCATTCCACGGGTCTCAACTCTCCAGGTTTAAGGGATTCTTCCTTCAGCTAAAACATGCATGTGGAACCCAGAGTATGATCAACCGTGTGATCGGGAGACGTGTTGAAATATGTCTCAGTTCTCGTCCCCTGGTACTCGGGTGCAACATTCCAGATGCTTTACTAACACTCTCCCGACTTGGAGAGTCAGTGCCTTTAACCTCCTCTTTGGCCCAGTTTACAAATTCCACGGAAGATGAACAGGAATAGGGAGAACCAATGAGAGACTAGCTGGAGGTGTCTGGACGGGAAAATTTAACTCTCATTTCCCACCAGGAAGAGGAATTAACCAAAGGCTCAGCGTGCCATGCCGGAACCAGATTAGGGCCTGAAGCAATCCTGCGGTGTTGCGGCCAGCTCACAAGAAAGCGAGTTGAAGAAAGGAGCTCAGGGGCACTGTAATTCACAAACCTGCAGAGTTATAAATGACAGCTATCATCCAAAAATATACTGAAGTAAGGCTGCCAAGAGGACTTGAAAGCCGGGCAGAATTGCAGGAAACCGATTTCAGGAGGTAGACTGGAATTGCATTTAAAGCATAGGAAAAGAGGCAGAAGGTCGACAATGATGCACTTGGCCAAAAAGGGCGTATGCGTTTTTTCCTGAATATATTCAGGAAAAAACGCATACGCACTTTTTGGCCAACCAAGCAAGCTTGCAAAGGAAATCTGCACTACAATGAAGTCTCACTTCCCCCCCGTCAAAAGGGCCATCTGAAAAAAGTGTAAAATCCAGAAGGCAGGACAGGCCATGGAGAACTGGGAGCCTTGTTATGCTGATGGGCGGGATGTAACATGCCAACAGCCACTCGGGAGAAGTGTATGGTGTTTCCTGAAACATCTAAAAAACAAAGCAACAGAGCGTAGGGCACTTCCACTTATGGTCCTATAGCTTAGGGAAATTAAAATCAAAAAGACACAGCCACCCCAAAGTTTGGGATGGCTCTGTTTACAAGAAACTCGTTTACGGTACAAGTTCAATATCGCATAAAGCGAAAAATGGATAAAGAAGTTGTGGTACTTACGTACAATGCAATATCACTCAGCAATGACATCTATGTCATCAGGCCCATAGCAGCATAATGAGTGGATTCAGGTATGATGATTCTAACTGAAATAAGTCACACAGAAAAAGAAACATCATAAGATATCACTAATACACGGAATGTAAACTTGGCTACACGGGAACTGAATTTCAAAACAGAACATGGTCCCAAATTTAGAAAACCAACTTATGCTTGCTTAAGGGGAAAGGTGAGTTGGGGTGCTGCATAAAACCAGAGATTGAAATGAGCACAGATAAAGTTCCTTAAGCCAAATATGTAATAGACAAGAGCTACTCCTTGCTCAACGAAATGGACTCAAAACCCCATATTAAACGCCTAATAATGTACCTGACTAGTAAGTATCTTAAAACCTATGGATTGCTATGTCTCTGAAAGTGAATCAATCGTGAGTACAGGGGCAAAAACGCAGCAGTGATAGGATTGGAGAGTTTTGGTGAGCAAATGAAGACCCTTTGAAGTCATATTGCATGGTACCCATTCCACGGGTCTCAACTCTCCAGGTTTAAGGGATTCTTCCTTCAGCTAAAACATGCATGTGGAACCCAGAGTATGATCAACCGTGTGATCGGGAGACGTGTTGAAATATGTCTCAGTTCTCGTCCCCTGGTACTCGGGTGCAACATTCCAGATGCTTTACTAACACTCTCCCGACTTGGAGAGTCAGTGCCTTTAACCTCCTGTTTGGCCCAGTTTGCAAATTCCGCGGAAGATGAACAGGAATAGGGAGAACCAATGAGAGACTAGCTGGAGGTGTCTGGACGGGAAAATTTAACTCTCATTTCCCACCAGGAAGAGGAATTAACCAAAGGCTCAGCGTGCCATGCCGGAACCAGATTAGGGCCTGAAGCAATCCTGCGGTGTTGCGGCCAGCTCACAAGAAAGCGAGTTGAAGAAAGGAGCTCAGGGGCACTGTAATTCACAAACCTGCAGAGTTATAAATGACAGCTATCATCCAAAAATATACTGAAGTAAGGCTGCCAAGAGGACTTGAAAGCCGGGCAGAATTGCAGGAAACCGATTTCAGGAGGTAGACTGGAATTGCATTTAAAGCATAGGAAAAGAGGCAGAAGGTCGACAATGATGCACTTGGCCAAAAAGGGCGTATGCGTTTTTTCCTGAATATATTCAGGAAAAAACGCATACGCCCTTTTTGGCCAACCAAGCAAGCTTGCAAAGGAAATCTGCACTACAATGAAGTCTCACTTCCCCCCCGTCAAAAGGGCCATCTGAAAAAAGTGTAAAATCCAGAAAGGCAGGACAGGCCATGGAGAACTGGGAGCCTTGTTATGCTGATGGGTGGGATGTAACTTGCCAACAGCCACTCGGGAGAAGTGTATGGTGTTTCCTGAAACATCTAAAAAACAAAGCAACAGAGCGTAGGGCACTTCCACTTATGGTCCTATAGCTTAGGGAAATTAAAATCAAAAAGACACAGCCACCCCAAAGTTTGGGATGGCTCTGTTTACAAGAAACTCGTGTACGGTAAAAGTTCAATATCGCATAAAGCGAAAAATGGATAAAGAAGTTGTGGTACTTACGTACAATGCAATATCACTCAGCAATGACATCTATGTCATCAGGCCCATAGCAGCATAATGAGTGGATTCAGGTATGATGATTCTAACTGAAATAAGTCACACAGAAAAAGAAACATCATAAGATATCACTAATACACGGAATGTAAACTTGGCTACACAGGAACTGAATTTCAAAACAGAACATGGTCCCAAATTTAGAAAACCAACTTATGCTTGCTTAAGGGGAAAGGTGAGTTGGGGTGCTGCATAAAACCAGAGATTGAAATGAGCACAGATAAAGTTCCTTAAGCCAAATATGTAATAGACAAGAGCTACTCCTTGCTCAACGAAATGGACTCAAAACCCCATATTAAACGCCTAATAATGTACCTGACTAGTAAGTATCTTAAAACCTATGGATTGCTATGTCTCTGAAAGTGAATCAATCGTGAGTACAGGGGCAAAAACGCAGCAGTGATAGGATTGGAGAGTTTTGGTGAGCAAATGAAGACCCTTTGAAGTCATATTGCATGGTACCCATTCCACGGGTCTCAACTCTCCAGGTTTAAGGGATTCTTCCTTCAGCTAAAACATGCATGTGGAACCCAGAGTATGATCAACCGTGTGATCGGGAGACGTGTTGAAATATGTCTCAGTTCTCGTCCCCTGGTACTCGGGTGCAACATTCCAGATGCTTTACTAACACTCTCCCGACTTGGAGAGTCAGTGCCTTTAACCTCCTGTTTGGCCCAGTTTGCAAATTCCGCGGAAGATGAACAGGAATAGGGAGAACCAATGAGAGACTAGCTGGAGGTGTCTGGACGGGAAAATTTAACTCTCATTTCCCACCAGGAAGAGGAATTAACCAAAGGCTCAGCGTGCCATGCCGGAACCAGATTAGGGCCTGAAGCAATCCTGCGGTGTTGCGGCCAGCTCACAAGAAAGCGAGTTGAAGAAAGGAGCTCAGGGGCACTGTAATTCACAAACCTGCAGAGTTATAAATGACAGCTATCATCCAAAAATATACTGAAGTAAGGCTGCCAAGAGGACTTGAAAGCCGGGCAGAATTGCAGGAAACCGATTTCAGGAGGTAGACTGGAATTGCATTTAAAGCATAGGAAAAGAGGCAGAAGGTCGACAATGATGCACTTGGCCAAAAAGGGCGTATGCGTTTTTTCCTGAATATATTCAGGAAAAAACGCATACGCCCTTTTTGGCCAACCAAGCAAGCTTGCAAAGGAAATCTGCACTACAATGAAGTCTCACTTCCCCCCCGTCAAAAGGGCCATCTGAAAAAAGTGTAAAATCCAGAAAGGCAGGACAGGCCATGGAGAACTGGGAGCCTTGTTATGCTGATGGGTGGGATGTAACTTGCCAACAGCCACTCGGGAGAAGTGTATGGTGTTTCCTGAAACATCTAAAAAACAAAGCAACAGAGCCTAGGGCACTTCCACTTATGGTCCTATAGCTTAGGGAAATTAAAATCAAAAAGACACAGCCACCCCAAAGTTTGGGATGGCTCTGTTTACAAGAAACTCGTGTACGGTAAAAGTTCAATATCGCATAAAGCGAAAAATGGATAAAGAAGTTGTGGTACTTACGTACAATGCAATATCACTCAGCAATGACATCTATGTCATCAGGCCCATAGCAGCATAATGAGTGGATTCAGGTATGATGATTCTAACTGAAATAAGTCACACAGAAAAAGAAACATCATAAGATATCACTAATACACGGAATGTAAACTTGGCTACACAGGAACTGAATTTCAAAACAGAACATGGTCCCAAATTTAGAAAACCAACTTATGCTTGCTTAAGGGGAAAGGTGAGTTGGGGTGCTGCATAAAACCAGAGATTGAAATGAGCACAGATAAAGTTCCTTAAGCCAAATATGTAATAGACAAGAGCTACTCCTTGCTCAACGAAATGGACTCAAAACCCCATATTAAACGCCTAATAATGTACCTGACTAGTAAGTATCTTAAAACCTATGGATTGCTATGTCTCTGAAAGTGAATCAATCGTGAGTACAGGGGCAAAAACGCAGCAGTGATAGGATTGGAGAGTTTTGGTGAGCAAATGAAGACCCTTTGAAGTCATATTGCATGGTACCCATTCCACGGGTCTCAACTCTCCAGGTTTAAGGGATTCTTCCTTCAGCTAAAACATGCATGTGGAACCCAGAGTATGATCAACCGTGTGATTGGGAGACGTGTTGAAATATGTCTCAGTTCTCGTCCCCTGGTACTCGGGTGCAACATTCCAGATGCTTTACTAACACTCTCCCGACTTGGAGAGTCAGTGCCTTTAACCTCCTGTTTGGCCCAGTTTGCAAATTCCGCGGAAGATGAACAGGAATAGGGAGAACCAATGAGAGACTAGCTGGAGGTGTCTGGACGGGAAAATTTAACTCTCATTTCCCACCAGGAAGAGGAATTAACCAAAGGCTCAGCGTGCCATGCCGGAACCAGATTAGGGCCTGAAGCAATCCTGCGGTGTTGCGGCCAGCTCACAAGAAAGCGAGTTGAAGAAAGGAGCTCAGGGGCACTGTAATTCACAAACCTGCAGAGTTATAAATGACAGCTATCATCCAAAAATATACTGAAGTAAGGCTGCCAAGAGGACTTGAAAGCCGGGCAGAATTGCAGGAAACCGATTTCAGGAGGTAGACTGGAATTGCATTTAAAGCATAGGAAAAGAGGCAGAAGGTTGACAATGATGCACTTGGCCAAAAAGGGCGTATGCGTTTTTTCCTGAATATATTCAGGAAAAAACGCATATGCCCTTTTTGGCCAACCAAGCAAGCTTGCAAAGGAAATCTGCACTACAATGAAGTCTCACTTCCCCCCCGGTCAAAAGGGCCATCTGAAAAAAGTGTAAAATCCAGAAAGGCAGGACAGGCCATGGAGACCTGGGAGCCTTGTTATGCTGATGGGCGGGATGTAACTTGCCAACAGCCACTCGGGAGAAGTGTATGGTGTTTCCTGAAACATCTAAAAAACAAAGCAACAGAGCCTAGGGCACTTCCACTTATGGTCCTATAGCTTAGGGAAATTAAAATCAAAAAGACACAGCCACCCCAAAGTTTGGGATGGCTCTGTTTACAAGAAACTCGTTTACGGTACAAGTTCAATATCGCATAAAGCGAAAAATGGATAAAGAAGTTGTGGTACTTACGTACAATGCAATATCACTCAGCAATGACATCTATGTCATCAGGCCCATAGCAGCATAATGAGTGGATTCAGGTATGATGATTCTAACTGAAATAAGTCACACAGAAAAAGAAACATCATAAGATATCACTAATACACGGATTGTAAACTTGGCTACACAGGAACTGAATTTCAAAACAGAACATGGTCCCAAATTTAGAAAACCAACTTATGCTTGCTTAAGGGGAAAGGTGAGTTGGGGTGCTGCATAAAACCAGAGATTGAAATGAGCACAGATAAAGTTCCTTAAGCCAAATATGTAATAGACAAGAGCTACTCCTTGCTCAACGAAATGGACTCAAAACCCCATATTAAACGCCTAATAATGTACCTGACTAGTAAGTATCTTAAAACCTATGGATTGCTATGTCTCTGAAAGTGAATCAATCGTGAGTACAGGGGCAAAAACGCAGCAGTGATAGGATTGGAGAGTTTTGGTGAGCAAATGAAGACCCTTTGAAGTCATATTGCATGGTACCCATTCCACGGGTCTCAACTCTCCAGGTTTAAGGGATTCTTCCTTCAGCTAAAACATGCATGTGGAACCCAGAGTATGATCAACCGTGTGATCGGGAGACGTGTTGAAATATGTCTCAGTTCTTGTCCCCTGGTACTCGGGTGCAACATTCCAGATGCTTTACTAACACTCTCCCGACTTGGAGAGTCAGTGCCTTTAACCTCCTGTTTGGCCCAGTTTGCAAATTCTGCGGAAGATGAACAGGAATAGGGAGAACCAATGAGAGACTAGCTGGAGGTGTCTGGACGGGAAAATTTAACTCTCATTTCCCACCAGGAAGAGGAATTAACCAAAGGCTCAGCGTGCCGTGCCGGAACCAGATTAGGGCCTGAAGCAATCCTGCGGTGTTGCGGCCAGCTCACAAGAAAGCGAGTTGAAGAAAGGAGCTCAGGGGCACTGTAATTCACAAACCTGCAGAGTTATAAATGACAGCTATCATCCAAAAATATACTGAAGTAAGGCTGCCAAGAGGACTTGAAAGCCGGGCAGAATTGCAGGAAACCGATTTCAGGAGGTAGACTGGAATTGCATTTAAAGCATAGGAAAAGAGGCAGAAGGTCGACAATGATGCACTTGGCCAAAAAGGGCGTATGCGTTTTTTCCTGAATATATTCAGGAAAAAACGCATACGCCCTTTTTGGCCAACCAAGCAAGCTTGCAAAGGAAATCTGCACCACAATGAAGTCTCACTTCCCCCCCGTCAAAAGGGCCATCTGAAAAAAGTGTAAAATCCAGAAAGGCAGGACAGGCCATGGAGAACTGGGAGCCTTGTTATGCTGATGGGCGGGATGTAAATTGCCAACAGCCACTCGGGAGAAGTGTATGGTGTTTCCTGAAACATCTAAAAAACAAACAACAGAGCCTAGGGCACTTCCACTTATGGTCCTGCAGCTTAGGGAAATTAAAATCAAAAAGACACAGCCACCCCAAAGTTTGGGATGGCTCTGTTTACAAGAAACTCGTTTACGGTACAAGTTCAATATCGCATAAAGCGAAAAATGGATAAAGAAGTTGTGGTACTTACGTACAATGCAATATCACTCAGCAATGACATCTATGTCATCAGGCCCATAGCAGCATAATGAGTGGATTCAGGTATGATGATTCTAACTGAAATAAGTCACACAGAAAAAGAAACATCATAAGATATCACTAATACACGGAATGTAAACTTGGCTACACAGGAACTGGATTTCAAAACAGAACATGGTCCCAAATTTAGAAAACCAACTTATGCTTGCTTAAGGGGAAAGGTGAGTTGGGGTGCTGCATAAAACCAGAGATTGAAATGAGCACAGATAAAGTTCCTTAAGCCAAATATGTAATAGACAAGAGCTACTCCTTGCTCAACGAAATGGACTCAAAACCCCATATTAAATGCCTAATAATGTACCTGACTAGTAAGTATCTTAAAACCTATGGATTGCTATGTCTCTGAAAGTGAATCAATCGTGAGTACAGGGGCAAAAACGCAGCAGTGATAGGATTGGAGAGTTTTGGTGAGCAAATGAAGACCCTTTGAAGTCATATTGCATGGTACCCATTCCACGGGTCTCAACTCTCCAGGTTTAAGGGATTCTTCCTTCAGCTAAAACATGCATGTGGAACCCAGAGTATGATCAACCGTGTGATCGGGAGACGTGTTGAAATATGTCTCAGTTCTCGTCCCTGGTACTCGGGTGCAACATTCCAGATGCTTTACTAACACTCTCCCGACTTGGAGAGTCAGTGCCTTTAACCTCCTGTTTGGCCCAGTTTGCAAATTCTGCGGAAGATGAACAGGAATAGGGAGAACCAATGAGAGACTAGCTGGAGGTGTCTGGACGGGAAAATTTAACTCTCATTTCCCACCAGGAAGAGGAATTAACCAAAGGCTCAGCATGCCATGCCGGAACCAGATTAGGGCCTGAAGCAATCCTGCGGTGTTGCGGCCAGCTCACAAGAAAGCGAGTTGAAGAAAGGAGCTCAGGGGCACTGTAATTCACAAACCTGCAGAGTTATAAATGACAGCTATCATCCAAAAATATACTGAAGTAAGGCTGCCAAGAGGACTTGAAAGCCGGGCAGAATTGCAGGAAACCGATTTCAGGAGGTAGACTGGAATTGCATTTAAAGCATAGGAAAAGAGGCAGAAGGTCGACAATGATGCACTTGGCCAAAAAGGGCGTATGCGTTTTTTCCTGAATATATTCAGGAAAAAACGCATACGCCCTTTTTGGCCAACCAAGCAAGCTTGCAAAGGAAATCTGCACTACAATGAAGTCTCACTTCCCCCCCGTCAAAAGGGCCATCTGAAAAAAGTGTAAAATCCAGAAAGGCAGGACAGGCCATGGAGAACTGGGAGCCTTGTTATGCTGATGGGCGGGATGTAAATTGCCAACAGCCACTCGGGAGAAGTGTATGGTGTTTCCTGAAACATCTAAAAAACAAAGCAACAGAGCCTAGGGCACTTCCACTTATGGTCCTATAGCTTAGGGAAATTAAAATCAAAAAGACACAGCCACCCCAAAGTTTGGGATGGCTCTGTTTACAAGAAACTCGTTTACGGTACAAGTTCAATATCGCATAAAGCGAAAAATGGATAAAGAAGTTGTGGTACTTACGTACAATGCAATATCACTCAGCAATGACATCTATGTCATCAGGCCCATAGCAGCATAATGAGTGGATTCAGGTATGATGATTCTAACTGAAATAAGTCAAACAGAAAAAGAAACATCATAAGATATCACTAATACACGGAATGTAAACTTGGCTACACAGGAACTGAATTTCAAAACAGAACATGGTCCCAAATTTAGAAAATCAACTTATGCTTGATTAAGGGGAAAGGTGAGTTGGGGTGCTGCATAAAACCAGAGATTGAAATGAGCACAGATAAAGTTCCTTAAGCCAAATATGTAATAGACAAGAGCTACTCCTTGCTCAATGAAATGGACTCAAAACCCCATATTAAACGCCTAATAATGTACCTGACTAGTAAGTATCTTAAAACCTATGGATTGCTATGTCTCTGAAAGTGAATCAATCGTGAGTACAGGGGCAAAAACGCAGCAGTGATAGGATTGGAGAGTTTTGGTGAGCAAATGAAGACCCTTTGAAGTCATATTGCATGGTACCCATTCCACGGGTCTCAACTCTCCAGGTTTAAGGGATTCTTCCTTCAGCTAAAACATGCATGTGGAACCCAGAGTATGATCAACCGTGTGATCGGGAGACGTGTTGAAATATGTCTCAGTTCTCGTCCCCTGGTACTCGGGTGCAACATTCCAGATGCTTTACTAACACTCTCCCGACTTGGAGAGTCAGTGCCTTTAACCTCCTGTTTGGCCCAGTTTGCAAATTCCGCGGAAGATGAACAGGAATAGGGAGAACCAATGAGAGACTAGCTGGAGGTGTCTGGACGGGAAAATTTAACTCTCATTTCCCACCAGGAAGAGGAATTAACCAAAGGCTCAGCGTGCCATGCCGGAACCAGATTAGGGCCTGAAGCAATCCTGCGGTGTTGCGGCCAGCTCACAAGAAAGCGAGTTGAAGAAAGGAGCTCAGGGGCACTGTAATTCACAAACCTGCAGAGTTATAAATGACAGCTATCATCCAAAAATATACTGAAGTAAGGCTGCCAAGAGGACTTGAAAGCCGGGCAGAATTGCAGGAAACCGATTTCAGGAGGTAGACTGGAATTGCATTTAAAGCATAGGAAAAGAGGCAGAAGGTCGACAATGATGCACTTGGCCAAAAAGGGCGTATGCGTTTTTTCCTGAATATATTCAGGAAAAAACGCATACGCCCTTTTTGGCCAACCAAGCAAGCTTGCAAAGGAAATCTGCACTACAATGAAGTCTCACTTCCCCCCCGTCAAAAGGGCCATCTGAAAAAAGTGTAAAATCCAGAAAGGCAGGACAGGCTATGGAGAACTGGGAGCCTTGTTATGCTGATGGGCGGGATGTAAATTGCCAACAGCCACTCGGGAGAAGTGTATGGTGTTTCCTGAAACATCTAAAAAACAAAGCAACAGAGCCTAGGGCACTTCCACTTATGGTCCTGCAGCTTAGGGAAATTAAAATCAAAAAGACACAGCCACCCCAAAGTTTGGGATGGCTCTGTTTACAAGAAACTCGTTTACGGTACAAGTTCAATATCGCATAAAGCGAAAAATGGATAAAGAAGTTGTGGTACTTACGTACAATGCAATATCACTCAGCAATGACATCTATGTCATCAGGCCCATAGCAGCATAATGAGTGGATTCAGGTATGATGATTCTAACTGAAATAAGTCACACAGAAAAAGAAACATCATAAGATATCACTAATACACGGAATGTAAACTTGGCTACACAGGAACTGAATTTCAAAACAGAACATGGTCCCAAATTTAGAAAATCAACTTATGCTTGATTAAGGGGAAAGGTGAGTTGGGGTGCTGCATAAAACCAGAGATTGAAATGAGCACAGATAAAGTTCCTTAAGCCAAATATGTAATAGACAAGAGCTACTCCTTGCTCAATGAAATGGACTCAAAACCCCATATTAAACGCCTAATAATGTACCTGACTAGTAAGTATCTTAAAACCTATGGATTGCTATGTCTCTGAAAGTGAATCAATCGTGAGTACAGGGGCAAAAACGCAGCAGTGATAGGATTGGAGAGTTTTGGTGAGCAAATGAAGACCCTTTGAAGTCATATTGCATGGTACCCATTCCACGGGTCTCAACTCTCCAGGTTTAAGGGATTCTTCCTTCAGCTAAAACATGCATGTGGAACCCAGAGTATGATCAACCGTGTGATCGGGAGACGTGTTGAAATATGTCTCAGTTCTCGTCCCCTGGTACTCGGGTGCAACATTCCAGATGCTTTACTAACACTCTCCCGACTTGGAGAGTCAGTGCCTTTAACCTCCTGTTTGGCCCAGTTTGCAAATTCCGCGGAAGATGAACAGGAATAGGGAGAACCAATGAGAGACTAGCTGGAGGTGTCTGGACGGGAAAATTTAACTCTCATTTCCCACCAGGAAGAGGAATTAACCAAAGGCTCAGCGTGCCATGCCGGAACCAGATTAGGGCCTGAAGCAATCCTGCGGTGTTGCGGCCAGCTCACAAGAAAGCGAGTTGAAGAAAGGAGCTCAGGGGCACTGTAATTCACAAACCTGCAGAGTTATAAATGACAGCTATCATCCAAAAATATACTGAAGTAAGGCTGCCAAGAGGACTTGAAAGCCGGGCAGAATTGCAGGAAACCGATTTCAGGAGGTAGACTGGAATTGCATTTAAAGCATAGGAAAAGAGGCAGAAGGTCGACAATGATGCACTTGGCCAAAAAGGGCGTATGCGTTTTTTCCTGAATATATTCAGGAAAAAACGCATACGCCCTTTTTGGCCAACCAAGCAAGCTTGCAAAGGAAATCTGCACTACAATGAAGTCTCACTTCCCCCCCGTCAAAAGGGCCATCTGAAAAAAGTGTAAAATCCAGAAAGGCAGGACAGGCTATGGAGAACTGGGAGCCTTGTTATGCTGATGGGCGGGATGTAAATTGCCAACAGCCACTCGGGAGAAGTGTATGGTGTTTCCTGAAACATCTAAAAAACAAAGCAACAGAGCCTAGGGCACTTCCACTTATGGTCCTGCAGCTTAGGGAAATTAAAATCAAAAAGACACAGCCACCCCAAAGTTTGGGATGGCTCTGTTTACAAGAAACTCGTTTACGGTACAAGTTCAATATCGCATAAAGCGAAAAATGGATAAAGAAGTTGTGGTACTTACGTACAATGCAATATCACTCAGCAATGACATCTATGTCATCAGGCCCATAGCAGCATAATGAGTGGATTCAGGTATGATGATTCTAACTGAAATAAGTCACACAGAAAAAGAAACATCATAAGATATCACTAATACACGGAATGTAAACTTGGCTACACAGGAACTGAATTTCAAACAGAACATGGTCCCAAATTTAGAAAATCAACTTATGCTTGCTTAAGGGGAAAGGTGAGTTGGGGTGCTGCATAAAACCAGAGATTGAAATGAGCACAGATAAAGTTCCTTAAGCCAAATATGTAATAGACAAGAGCTACTCCTTGCTCAACGAAATGGACTCAAAACCCCATATTAAACGCCTAATAATGTACCTGACTAGTAAGTATCTTAAAACCTATGGATTGCTATGTCTCTGAAAGTGAATCAATCGTGAGTACAGGGGCAAAAACGCAGCAGTGATAGGATTGGAGAGTTTTGGTGAGCAAATGAAGACCCTTTGAAGTCATATTGCATGGTACCCATTCCACGGGTCTCAACTCTCCAGGTTTAAGGGATTCTTCCTTCAGCTAAAACATGCATGTGGAACCCAGAGTATGATCAACCGTGTGATCGGGAGACGTGTTGAAATATGTCTCAGTTCTCGTCCCCTGGTACTCGGGTGCAACATTCCAGATGCTTTACTAACACTCTCCCGACTTGGAGAGTCAGTGCCTTTAACCTCCTGTTTGGCCCAGTTTGCAAATTCCGCGGAAGATGAACAGGAATAGGGAGAACCAATGAGAGACTAGCTGGAGGTGTCTGGACGGGAAAATTTAACTCTCATTTCCCACCAGGAAGAGGAATTAACCAAAGGCTCAGCGTGCCATGCCGGAACCAGATTAGGGCCTGAAGCAATCCTGCGGTGTTGCGGCCAGCTCACAAGAAAGCGAGTTGAAGAAAGGAGCTCAGGGGCACTGTAATTCACAAACCTGCAGAGTTATAAATGACAGCTATCATCCAAAAATATACTGAAGTAAGGCTGCCAAGAGGACTTGAAAGCCGGGCAGAATTGCAGGAAACCGATTTCAGGAGGTAGACTGGAATTGCATTTAAAGCATAGGAAAAGAGGCAGAAGGTCGACAATGATGCACTTGGCCAAAAAGGGCGTATGCGTTTTTTCCTGAATATATTCAGGAAAAAACGCATACGCCCTTTTTGGCCAACCAAGCAAGCTTGCAAAGGAAATCTGCACTACAATGAAGTCTCACTTCCCCCCCGTCAAAAGGGCCATCTGTAAAAAGTGTAAAATCCAGAAAGGCAGGACAGGCCATGGAGAACTGGGAGCCTTGTTATGCTGATGGGCGGGATGTAAATTGCCAACAGCCACTCGGGAGAAGTGTATGGTGTTTCCTGAAACATCTAAAAAACAAAGCAACAGAGCCTAGGGCACTTCCACTTATGGTCCTGCAGCTTAGGGAAATTAAAATCAAAAAGACACAGCCACCCCAAAGTTTGGGATGGCTCTGTTTACAAGAAACTCGTTTACGGTACAAGTTCAATATCGCATAAAGCGAAAAATGGATAAAGAAGTTGTGGTACTTACGTACAATGCAATATCACTCAGCAATGACATCTATGTCATCAGGCCCATAGCAGCATAATGAGTGGATTCAGGTATGATGATTCTAACTGAAATAAGTCACACAGAAAAAGAAACATCATAAGATATCACTAATACACGGAATGTAAACTTGGCTACACAGGAACTGAATTTCAAAACAGAACATGGTCCCAAATTTAGAAAATCAACTTATGCTTGCTTAAGGGGAAAGGTGAGTTGGGGTGCTGCATAAAACCAGAGATTGAAATGAGCACAGATAAAGTTCCTTAAGCCAAATATGTAATAGACAAGAGCTACTCCTTGCTCAACGAAATGGACTCAAAACCCCATATTAAACGCCTAATAATGTACCTGACTAGTAAGTATCTTAAAACCTATGGATTGCTATGTCTCTGAAAGTGAATCAATCGTGAGTACAGGGGCAAAAACGCAGCAGTGATAGGATTGGAGAGTTTTGGTGAGCAAATGAAGACCCTTTGAAGTCATATTGCATGGTACCCATTCCACGGGTCTCAACTCTCCAGGTTTAAGGGATTCTTCCTTCAGCTAAAACATGCATGTGGAACCCAGAGTATGATCAACCGTGTGATCGGGAGACGTGTTGAAATATGTCTCAGTTCTCGTCCCCTGGTACTCGGGTGCAACATTCCAGATGCTTTACTAACACTCTCCCGACTTGGAGAGTCAGTGCCTTTAACCTCCTGTTTGGCCCAGTTTGCAAATTCCGCGGAAGATGAACAGGAATAGGGAGAACCAATGAGAGACTAGCTGGAGGTGTCTGGACGGGAAAATTTAACTCTCATTTCCCACCAGGAAGAGGAATTAACCAAAGGCTCAGCGTGCCATGCCGGAACCAGATTAGGGCCTGAAGCAATCCTGCGGTGTTGCGGCCAGCTCACAAGAAAGCGAGTTGAAGAAAGGAGCTCAGGGGCACTGTAATTCACAAACCTGCAGAGTTATAAATGACAGCTATCATCCAAAAATATACTGAAGTAAGGCTGCCAAGAGGACTTGAAAGCCGGGCAGAATTGCAGGAAACCGATTTCAGGAGGTAGACTGGAATTGCATTTAAAGCATAGGAAAAGAGGCAGAAGGTCGACAATGATGCACTTGGCCAAAAAGGGCGTATGCGTTTTCTCCTGAATATATTCAGGAAAAAACGCATACGCCCTTTTTGGCCAACCAAGCAAGCTTGCAAAGGAAATCTGCACTACAATGAAGTCTCACTTCCCCCCCGTCAAAAGGGCCATCTGAAAAAAGTGTAAAATCCAGAAAGGCAGGACAGGCCATGGAGAACGGAGAGCCTTGTTATGCTGATGGGCGGGATGTTACTTGCCAACAGCCACTCGGGAGAAGTGTATGGTGTTTCCTGAAACATCTAAAAAACAAAGCAACAGAGCCTAGGGCACTTCCACTTATGGTCCTATAGCTTAGGGAAATTAAAATCAAAAAGACACAGCCACCCCAAAGTTTGGGATGGCTCTGTTTACAAGAAACTCGTTTACGGTACAAGTTCAATATCGCATAAAGCGAAAAATGGATAAAGAAGTTGTGGTACTTACGTACAATGCAATATCACTCAGCAATGACATCTATGTCATCAGGCCCATAGCAGCATAATGAGTGGATTCAGGTATGATGATTCTAACTGAAATAAGTCACACAGAAAAAGAAACATCATAAGATATCACTAATACACGGAATGTAAACTTGGCTACACAGGAACTGAATTTCAAAACAGAACATGGTCCCAAATTTAGAAAATCAACTTATGCTTGCTTAAGGGGAAAGGTGAGTTGGGGTGCTGCATAAAACCAGAGATTGAAATGAGCACAGATATAGTTCCTTAAGCCAAATATGTAATAGACAAGAGCTACTCCTTGCTCAACGAAATGGACTCAAAACCCCATATTAAACGCCTAATAATGTACCTGACTAGTAAGTATCTTAAAACCTATGGATTGCTATGTCTCTGAAAGTGAATCAATCGTGAGTACAGGGGCAAAAACGCAGCAGTGATAGGATTGGAGAGTTTTGGTGAGCAAATGAAGACCCTTTGAAGTCATATTGCATGGTACCCATTCCACGGGTCTCAACTCTCCAGGTTTAAGGGATTCTTCCTTCAGCTAAAACATGCATGAGGAACCCAGAGTATGATCAACCGTGTGATCGGGAGACGTGTTGAAATATGTCTCAGTTCTCGTCCCCTGGTACTCGGGTGCAACATTCCAGATGCTTTACTAACACTCTCCCGACTTGGAGAGTCAGTGCCTTTAACCTCCTGTTTGGCCCAGTTTGCAAATTCCGCGGAAGATGAACAGGAATAGGGAGAACCAATGAGAGACTAGCTGGAGGTGTCTGGACGGGAAAATTTAACTCTCATTTCCCACCAGGAAGAGGAATTAACCAAAGGCTCAGCGTGCCATGCCGGAACCAGATTAGGGCCTGAAGCAATCCTGCGGTGTTGCGGCCAGCTCACAAGAAAGCGAGTTGAAGAAAGGAGCTCAGGGGCACTGTAATTCACAAACCTGCAGAGTTATAAATGACAGCTATCATCCAAAAATATACTGAAGTAAGGCTGCCAAGAGGACTTGAAAGCCGGGCAGAATTGCAGGAAACCGATTTCAGGAGGTAGACTGGAATTGCATTTAAAGCATAGGAAAAGAGGCAGAAGGTCGACAATGATGCACTTGGCCAAAAAGGGCGTATGCGTTTTTTCCTGAATATATTCAGGAAAAAACGCATACGCCCTTTTTGGCCAACCAAGCAAGCTTGCAAAGGAAATCTGCACTACAATGAAGTCTCACTTCCCCCCCCATCAAAAGGGCCATCTGAAAAAAGTGTAAAATCCAGAAAGGCAGGACAGGCCATGGAGAACTGGGAGCCTTGTTATGCTGATGGGCGGGATGTAAATTGCCAACAGCCACTCGGGAGAAGTGTATGGTGTTTCCTGAAACATCTAAAAAACAAAGCAACAGAGCCTAGAGCACTTCCACTTATGGTCCTGCAGCTTAGGGAAATTAAAATCAAAAAGACACAGCCACCCCAAAGTTTGGGATGGCTCTGTTTACAAGAAACTCGTTTACGGTACAAGTTCAATATCGCATAAAGCGAAAAATGGATAAAGAAGTTGTGGTACTTACGTACAATGCAATATCACTCAGCAATGACATCTATGTCATCAGGCCCATAGCAGCATAATGAGTGGATTCAGGTATGATGATTCTAACTGAAATAAGTCACACAGAAAAAGAAACATCATAAGATATCACTAATACACGGAATGTAAACTTGGCTACACAGGAACTGAATTTCAAAACAGAACATGGTCCCAAATTTAGAAAATCAACTTATGCTTGATTAAGGGGAAAGGTGAGTTGGGGTGCTGCATAAAACCAGAGATTGAAATGAGCACAGATAAAGTTCCTTAAGCCAAATATGTAATAGACAAGAGCTACTCCTTGCTCAATGAAATGGACTCAAAACCCCATATTAAACGCCTAATAATGTACCTGACTAGTAAGTATCTTAAAACCTATGGATTGCTATGTCTCTGAAAGTGAATCAATCGTGAGTACAGGGGCAAAAACGCAGCAGTGATAGGATTGGAGAGTTTTGGTGAGCAAATGAAGACCCTTTGAAGTCATATTGCATGGTACCCATTCCACGGGTCTCAACTCTCCAGGTTTAAGGGATTCTTCCTTCAGCTAAAACATGCATGTGGAACCCAGAGTATGATCAACCGTGTGATCGGGAGACGTGTTGAAATATGTCTCAGTTCTCGTCCCCTGGTACTCGGGTGCAACATTCCAGATGCTTTACTAACACTCTCCCGACTTGGAGAGTCAGTGCCTTTAACCTCCTGTTTGGCCCAGTTTGCAAATTCCGCGGAAGATGAACAGGAATAGGGAGAACCAATGAGAGACTAGCTGGAGGTGTCTGGACGGGAAAATTTAACTCTCATTTCCCACCAGGAAGAGGAATTAACCAAAGGCTCAGCGTGCCATGCCGGAACCAGATTAGGGCCTGAAGCAATCCTGCGGTGTTGCGGCCAGCTCACAAGAAAGCGAGTTGAAGAAAGGAGCTCAGGGGCACTGTAATTCACAAACCTGCAGAGTTATAAATGACAGCTATCATCCAAAAATATACTGAAGTAAGGCTGCCAAGAGGACTTGAAAGCCGGGCAGAATTGCAGGAAACCGATTTCAGGAGGTAGACTGGAATTGCATTTAAAGCATAGGAAAAGAGGCAGAAGGTCGACAATGATGCACTTGGCCAAAAAGGGCGTATGCGTTTTTTCCTGAATATATTCAGGAAAAAACGCATACGCCCTTTTTGGCCAACCAAGCAAGCTTGCAAAGGAAATCTGCACTACAATGAAGTCTCACTTCCCCCCCGTCAAAAGGGCCATCTGAAAAAAGTGTAAAATCCAGAAAGGCAGGACAGGCTATGGAGAACTGGGAGCCTTGTTATGCTGATGGGCGGGATGTAAATTGCCAACAGCCACTCGGGAGAAGTGTATGGTGTTTCCTGAAACATCTAAAAAACAAAGCAACAGAGCCTAGGGCACTTCCACTTATGGTCCTGCAGCTTAGGGAAATTAAAATCAAAAAGACACAGCCACCCCAAAGTTTGGGATGGCTCTGTTTACAAGAAACTCGTTTACGGTACAAGTTCAATATCGCATAAAGCGAAAAATGGATAAAGAAGTTGTGGTACTTACGTACAATGCAATATCACTCAGCAATGACATCTATGTCATCAGGCCCATAGCAGCATAATGAGTGGATTCAGGTATGATGATTCTAACTGAAATAAGTCACACAGAAAAAGAAACATCATAAGATATCACTAATACACGGAATGTAAACTTGGCTACACAGGAACTGAATTTCAAACAGAACATGGTCCCAAATTTAGAAAATCAACTTATGCTTGCTTAAGGGGAAAGGTGAGTTGGGGTGCTGCATAAAACCAGAGATTGAAATGAGCACAGATAAAGTTCCTTAAGCCAAATATGTAATAGACAAGAGCTACTCCTTGCTCAACGAAATGGACTCAAAACCCCATATTAAACGCCTAATAATGTACCTGACTAGTAAGTATCTTAAAACCTATGGATTGCTATGTCTCTGAAAGTGAATCAATCGTGAGTACAGGGGCAAAAACGCAGCAGTGATAGGATTGGAGAGTTTTGGTGAGCAAATGAAGACCCTTTGAAGTCATATTGCATGGTACCCATTCCACGGGTCTCAACTCTCCAGGTTTAAGGGATTCTTCCTTCAGCTAAAACATGCATGTGGAACCCAGAGTATGATCAACCGTGTGATCGGGAGACGTGTTGAAATATGTCTCAGTTCTCGTCCCCTGGTACTCGGGTGCAACATTCCAGATGCTTTACTAACACTCTCCCGACTTGGAGAGTCAGTGCCTTTAACCTCCTGTTTGGCCCAGTTTGCAAATTCCGCGGAAGATGAACAGGAATAGGGAGAACCAATGAGAGACTAGCTGGAGGTGTCTGGACGGGAAAATTTAACTCTCATTTCCCACCAGGAAGAGGAATTAACCAAAGGCTCAGCGTGCCATGCCGGAACCAGATTAGGGCCTGAAGCAATCCTGCGGTGTTGCGGCCAGCTCACAAGAAAGCGAGTTGAAGAAAGGAGCTCAGGGGCACTGTAATTCACAAACCTGCAGAGTTATAAATGACAGCTATCATCCAAAAATATACTGAAGTAAGGCTGCCAAGAGGACTTGAAAGCCGGGCAGAATTGCAGGAAACCGATTTCAGGAGGTAGACTGGAATTGCATTTAAAGCATAGGAAAAGAGGCAGAAGGTCGACAATGATGCACTTGGCCAAAAAGGGCGTATGCGTTTTTTCCTGAATATATTCAGGAAAAAACGCATACGCCCTTTTTGGCCAACCAAGCAAGCTTGCAAAGGAAATCTGCACTACAATGAAGTCTCACTTCCCCCCCGTCAAAAGGGCCATCTGTAAAAAGTGTAAAATCCAGAAAGGCAGGACAGGCCATGGAGAACTGGGAGCCTTGTTATGCTGATGGGCGGGATGTAAATTGCCAACAGCCACTCGGGAGAAGTGTATGGTGTTTCCTGAAACATCTAAAAAACAAAGCAACAGAGCCTAGGGCACTTCCACTTATGGTCCTGCAGCTTAGGGAAATTAAAATCAAAAAGACACAGCCACCCCAAAGTTTGGGATGGCTCTGTTTACAAGAAACTCGTTTACGGTACAAGTTCAATATCGCATAAAGCGAAAAATGGATAAAGAAGTTGTGGTACTTACGTACAATGCAATATCACTCAGCAATGACATCTATGTCATCAGGCCCATAGCAGCATAATGAGTGGATTCAGGTATGATGATTCTAACTGAAATAAGTCACACAGAAAAAGAAACATCATAAGATATCACTAATACACGGAATGTAAACTTGGCTACACAGGAACTGAATTTCAAAACAGAACATGGTCCCAAATTTAGAAAATCAACTTATGCTTGCTTAAGGGGAAAGGTGAGTTGGGGTGCTGCATAAAACCAGAGATTGAAATGAGCACAGATAAAGTTCCTTAAGCCAAATATGTAATAGACAAGAGCTACTCCTTGCTCAACGAAATGGACTCAAAACCCCATATTAAACGCCTAATAATGTACCTGACTAGTAAGTATCTTAAAACCTATGGATTGCTATGTCTCTGAAAGTGAATCAATCGTGAGTACAGGGGCAAAAACGCAGCAGTGATAGGATTGGAGAGTTTTGGTGAGCAAATGAAGACCCTTTGAAGTCATATTGCATGGTACCCATTCCACGGGTCTCAACTCTCCAGGTTTAAGGGATTCTTCCTTCAGCTAAAACATGCATGTGGAACCCAGAGTATGATCAACCGTGTGATCGGGAGACGTGTTGAAATATGTCTCAGTTCTCGTCCCCTGGTACTCGGGTGCAACATTCCAGATGCTTTACTAACACTCTCCCGACTTGGAGAGTCAGTGCCTTTAACCTCCTGTTTGGCCCAGTTTGCAAATTCCGCGGAAGATGAACAGGAATAGGGAGAACCAATGAGAGACTAGCTGGAGGTGTCTGGACGGGAAAATTTAACTCTCATTTCCCACCAGGAAGAGGAATTAACCAAAGGCTCAGCGTGCCATGCCGGAACCAGATTAGGGCCTGAAGCAATCCTGCGGTGTTGCGGCCAGCTCACAAGAAAGCGAGTTGAAGAAAGGAGCTCAGGGGCACTGTAATTCACAAACCTGCAGAGTTATAAATGACAGCTATCATCCAAAAATATACTGAAGTAAGGCTGCCAAGAGGACTTGAAAGCCGGGCAGAATTGCAGGAAACCGATTTCAGGAGGTAGACTGGAATTGCATTTAAAGCATAGGAAAAGAGGCAGAAGGTCGACAATGATGCACTTGGCCAAAAAGGGCGTATGCGTTTTTTCCTGAATATATTCAGGAAAAAACGCATACGCCCTTTTTGGTCAACCAAGCAATCTTGCAAAGGAAATCTGCACTACAATGAAGTCTCACTTCCCCCCCGTCAAAAGGGCCATCTGAAAAAAGTGTAAAATCCAGAAAGGCAGGACAGGCCATGGAGAACTGGGAGCCTTGTTATGCTGATGGGCGGGATGTAAATTGCCAACAGCCACTCGGGAGAAGTGTATGGTGTTTCCTGAAACATCTAAAAAACAAAGCAACAGAGCCTAGGGCACTTCCACTTATGGTCCTATAGCTTAGGGAAATTAAAATCAAAAAGACACAGCCACCCCAAAGTTTGGGATGGCTCTGTTTACAAGAAACTCGTTTACGGTACAAGTTCAATATCGCATAAAGCGAAAAATGGATAAAGAAGTTGTGGTACTTACGTACAATGCAATATCACTCAGCAATGACATCTATGTCATCAGGCCCATAGCAGCATAATGAGTGGATTCAGGTATGATGATTCTAACTGAAATAAGTCACACAGAAAAAGAAACATCATAAGATATCACTAATACACGGAATGTAAACTTGGCTACACAGGAACTGAATTTCAAAACAGAACATGGTCCCAAATTTAGAAAATCAACTTATGCTTGCTTAAGGGGAAAGGTGAGTTGGGGTGCTGCATAAAACCAGAGATTGAAATGAGCACAGATATAGTTCCTTAAGCCAAATATGTAATAGACAAGAGCTACTCCTTGCTCAACGAAATGGACTCAAAACCCCATATTAAACGCCTAATAATGTACCTGACTAGTAAGTATCTTAAAACCTATGGATTGCTATGTCTCTGAAAGTGAATCAATCGTGAGTACAGGGGCAAAAACGCAGCAGTGATAGGATTGGAGAGTTTTGGTGAGCAAATGAAGACCCTTTGAAGTCATATTGCATGGTACCCATTCCACGGGTCTCAACTCTCCAGGTTTAAGGGATTCTTCCTTCAGCTAAAACATGCATGAGGAACCCAGAGTATGATCAACCGTGTGATCGGGAGACGTGTTGAAATATGTCTCAGTTCTCGTCCCCTGGTACTCGGGTGCAACATTCCAGATGCTTTACTAACACTCTCCCGACTTGGAGAGTCAGTGCCTTTAACCTCCTGTTTGGCCCAGTTTGCAAATTCCGCGGAAGATGAACAGGAATAGGGAGAACCAATGAGAGACTAGCTGGAGGTGTCTGGACGGGAAAATTTAACTCTCATTTCCCACCAGGAAGAGGAATTAACCAAAGGCTCAGCGTGCCATGCCGGAACCAGATTAGGGCCTGAAGCAATCCTGCGGTGTTGCGGCCAGCTCACAAGAAAGCGAGTTGAAGAAAGGAGCTCAGGGGCACTGTAATTCACAAACCTGCAGAGTTATAAATGACAGCTATCATCCAAAAATATACTGAAGTAAGGCTGCCAAGAGGACTTGAAAGCCGGGCAGAATTGCAGGAAACCGATTTCAGGAGGTAGACTGGAATTGCATTTAAAGCATAGGAAAAGAGGCAGAAGGTCGACAATGATGCACTTGGCCAAAAAGGGCGTATGCGTTTTTTCCTGAATATATTCAGGAAAAAACGCATACGCCCTTTTTGGCCAACCAAGCAAGCTTGCAAAGGAAATCTGCACTACAATGAAGTCTCACTTCCCCCCCCATCAAAAGGGCCATCTGAAAAAAGTGTAAAATCCAGAAAGGCAGGACAGGCCATGGAGAACTGGGAGCCTTGTTATGCTGATGGGCGGGATGTAAATTGCCAACAGCCACTCGGGAGAAGTGTATGGTGTTTCCTGAAACATCTAAAAAACAAAGCAACAGAGCCTAGAGCACTTCCACTTATGGTCCTGCAGCTTAGGGAAATTAAAATCAAAAAGACACAGCCACCCCAAAGTTTGGGATGGCTCTGTTTACAAGAAACTCGTTTACGGTACAAGTTCAATATCGCATAAAGCGAAAAATGGATAAAGAAGTTGTGGTACTTACGTACAATGCAATATCACTCAGCAATGACATCTATGTCATCAGGCCCATAGCAGCATAATGAGTGGATTCAGGTATGATGATTCTAACTGAAATAAGTCACACAGAAAAAGAAACATCATAAGATATCACTAATACACGGAATGTAAACTTGGCTACACAGGAACTGAATTTCAAAACAGAACATGGTCCCAAATTTAGAAAATCAACTTATGCTTGCTTAAGGGGAAAGGTGAGTTGGGGTGCTGCATAAAACCAGAGATTGAAATGAGCACAGATAAAGTTCCTTAAGCCAAATATGTAATAGACAAGAGCTACTCCTTGCTCAATGAAATGGACTCAAAACCCCATATTAAACGCCTAATAATGTACCTGACTAGTAAGTATCTTAAAACCTATGGATTGCTATGTCTCTGAAAGTGAATCAATCGTGAGTACAGGGGCAAAAACGCAGCAGTGATAGGATTGGAGAGTTTTGGTGAGCAAATGAAGACCCTTTGAAGTCATATTGCATGGTACCCATTCCACGGGTCTCAACTCTCCAGGTTTAAGGGATTCTTCCTTCAGCTAAAACATGCATGTGGAACCCAGAGTATGATCAACCGTGTGATCGGGAGACGTGTTGAAATATGTCTCAGTTCTCGTCCCCTGGTACTCGGGTGCAACATTCCAGATGCTTTACTAACACTCTCCCGACTTGGAGAGTCAGTGCCTTTAACCTCCTGTTTGGCCCAGTTTGCAAATTCCGCGGAAGATGAACAGGAATAGGGAGAACCAATGAGAGACTAGCTGGAGGTGTCTGGACGGGAAAATTTAACTCTCATTTCCCACCAGGAAGAGGAATTAACCAAAGGCTCAGCGTGCCATGCCGGAACCAGATTAGGGCCTGAAGCAATCCTGCGGTGTTGCGGCCAGCTCACAAGAAAGCGAGTTGAAGAAAGGAGCTCAGGGGCACTGTAATTCACAAACCTGCAGAGTTATAAATGACAGCTATCATCCAAAAATATACTGAAGTAAGGCTGCCAAGAGGACTTGAAAGCCGGGCAGAATTGCAGGAAACCGATTTCAGGAGGTAGACTGGAATTGCATTTAAAGCATAGGAAAAGAGGCAGAAGGTCGACAATGATGCACTTGGCCAAAAAGGGCGTATGCGTTTTCTCCTGAATATATTCAGGAAAAAACGCATACGCCCTTTTTGGCCAACCAAGCAAGCTTGCAAAGGAAATCTGCACTACAATGAAGTCTCACTTCCCCCCCGTCAAAAGGGCCATCTGAAAAAAGTGTAAAATCCAGAAAGGCAGGACAGGCCATGGAGAACGGAGAGCCTTGTTATGCTGATGGGCGGGATGTTACTTGCCAACAGCCACTCGGGAGAAGTGTATGGTGTTTCCTGAAACATCTAAAAAACAAAGCAACAGAGCCTAGGGCACTTCCACTTATGGTCCTATAGCTTAGGGAAATTAAAATCAAAAAGACACAGCCACCCCAAAGTTTGGGATGGCTCTGTTTACAAGAAACTCGTTTACGGTACAAGTTCAATATCGCATAAAGCGAAAAATGGATAAAGAAGTTGTGGTACTTACGTACAATGCAATATCACTCAGCAATGACATCTATGTCATCAGGCCCATAGCAGCATAATGAGTGGATTCAGGTATGATGATTCTAACTGAAATAAGTCACACAGAAAAAGAAACATCATAAGATATCACTAATACACGGAATGTAAACTTGGCTACACAGGAACTGAATTTCAAAACAGAACATGGTCCCAAATTTAGAAAATCAACTTATGCTTGCTTAAGGGGAAAGGTGAGTTGGGGTGCTGCATAAAACCAGAGATTGAAATGAGCACAGATATAGTTCCTTAAGCCAAATATGTAATAGACAAGAGCTACTCCTTGCTCAACGAAATGGACTCAAAACCCCATATTAAACGCCTAATAATGTACCTGACTAGTAAGTATCTTAAAACCTATGGATTGCTATGTCTCTGAAAGTGAATCAATCGTGAGTACAGGGGCAAAAACGCAGCAGTGATAGGATTGGAGAGTTTTGGTGAGCAAATGAAGACCCTTTGAAGTCATATTGCATGGTACCCATTCCACGGGTCTCAACTCTCCAGGTTTAAGGGATTCTTCCTTCAGCTAAAACATGCATGAGGAACCCAGAGTATGATCAACCGTGTGATCGGGAGACGTGTTGAAATATGTCTCAGTTCTCGTCCCCTGGTACTCGGGTGCAACATTCCAGATGCTTTACTAACACTCTCCCGACTTGGAGAGTCAGTGCCTTTAACCTCCTGTTTGGCCCAGTTTGCAAATTCCGCGGAAGATGAACAGGAATAGGGAGAACCAATGAGAGACTAGCTGGAGGTGTCTGGACGGGAAAATTTAACTCTCATTTCCCACCAGGAAGAGGAATTAACCAAAGGCTCAGCGTGCCATGCCGGAACCAGATTAGGGCCTGAAGCAATCCTGCGGTGTTGCGGCCAGCTCACAAGAAAGCGAGTTGAAGAAAGGAGCTCAGGGGCACTGTAATTCACAAACCTGCAGAGTTATAAATGACAGCTATCATCCAAAAATATACTGAAGTAAGGCTGCCAAGAGGACTTGAAAGCCGGGCAGAATTGCAGGAAACCGATTTCAGGAGGTAGACTGGAATTGCATTTAAAGCATAGGAAAAGAGGCAGAAGGTCGACAATGATGCACTTGGCCAAAAAGGGCGTATGCGTTTTTTCCTGAATATATTCAGGAAAAAACGCATACGCCCTTTTTGGCCAACCAAGCAAGCTTGCAAAGGAAATCTGCACTACAATGAAGTCTCACTTCCCCCCCCATCAAAAGGGCCATCTGAAAAAAGTGTAAAATCCAGAAAGGCAGGACAGGCCATGGAGAACTGGGAGCCTTGTTATGCTGATGGGCGG
>NW_026043774.1:0-97000 GCF_937001465.1 Orcinus orca
TTCGTTGAACAAGGAGTAGCTCTTGTCTATTACATATTTCGCTTAAGGAACTTTATCTGTGCTCATTTCAATCTCTGATTTTATGCAGCACCCCATCTCACCTTTCCCCTTAAACAAGCATAAGTTGGTTTTCTAAATTTGAGACCCTGTTCTGTTTTGTAATTCAGTTCCTCTGTAGCCAAGTTTACATTCCGTGTATTAGTGATACCTTATGATGTTTCTTTTTCTGTGTGACTTATTTCAGTTAGAATCATCATACCTGAATCCACTCATTATGCTGCTATGGGCCTGATGACATAGATTTCATTGCTGAGTGATATTGCATTGTACGTAAGTACCACAACTTCTTTATCCATTTTTCGCTTTCTGCGATATTGAACTTGTACCATAAACGCGGTTCTTGTAAACAGAGCCGTCCCAAACTTTGGGGTGGCTGTGTCTTTTTGATTTTAATTTCCCTAAGCTATAGGACCATAAGTGGAATTGCCCTAGGCTCTGTTCCTCTGTTTTTTAGATGTTTCAGGAAACACCATACACTTCTCCCGAGTGGCTGTTGGCAATTTACATCCCGCCCATCAGCATAACAAGGCTCCCAATTCTCCATGGCCTGTCCTGCCTTTCTGGATTTTACACTTTTTTCAGATGACCGTTTTGTCCAGGGGGAAGTGAGACTTCATTGTAGTGCAGATTTCCTTTGCAAGCTTGCTTGGTTGGCCAAAAAGGACCTATGCCTTTTTTCCTGAATATATTCAGGAAAAAACGAATACGCCCTTTTTGGCCAAGTGCATCATTGTGGACTTTCTGCCTCTTTTCCTTTGCTTTAAATGCAATTCCAGTCTACCTCCTGAAATCGGTTTCCTGCAATTCTGCCCCGCTTTCAAGTCCTCTTGGCAGCCTTACTTCAGTATATTTTTGGACGAGAGCTATCATTTATAACTCTGCAGGTTTGTGAATTACAGTGCCCCTGAGCTCCTTTCTTTAACTCGCTTTCTTGTGAGCTGGCCGCAACACCGCAGGATTGCTTCAGGCCCTGATCTGGTTCCCGCAGGGCATGCTGAGCCTTTGGTTAATTTCTCTTCCTGGTGGGAAATGAGAGTTAAATTTGCCCGTCCAGACACCTCCAGCTAGTCTCTCATTGGTCCTGCTTATCCCTGTTCATCTTCCGCAGAAATTGCAAACTGGGTCAAACAGGAGGTTAAAGGCACTGACTCTCCAAGTCGGGAGAGTGTTAGTAAAGCGTCTGGAATGTTGCACCCGAGTACCAGGGGACGAGAACTGAGACATATTGGAACACGTCTCCCGATCACACGGTTGATCATACTCTGGGTTCCACATGCATGTTTTAGCTGAAGGAAGAATCCCTTAAACCTGGAGAGTTGAGACCCGTGGAATGGGTACCATGCAATATGACTTCAAAGGGTCTTTGTTTGCTCACCGAACCTCTCCAATCCTATCACTGCTGCGTTTATGCCCCTGTACACATGCTTGATTCTCTTTCGGAGACATAGCAATCCATAGGTTTTAAGATAATTAGTAGTCAGGTACATTCTTAGGCGTTTAATAGGGGGTGTTGAGTCCATTTCGTTGAGCAAGGAGTAGCTCTTGTCTATTACATATTTGGCTTAAGGAACTTTATCTGTGCTCATTTCAATCTCTGGTTTTATGCAGCACCCCAACTCACCTTTCCCCTTAAGCAAGCATAAGTTGGTTTTCTAAATTTGAGACCCTGTTCTGTTTTGTAATTCAGTTCCTGTGTAGCCAAGTTTACATTCCGTGTATTAGTGATATCTTATGATGTTTCTTTTTCTGTGTGACTTATTTCAGTTAGAATCATCATACCTGAATCCACTCATTATGCTGCTACGGGCCTGATGACATAGGTTTCATTGCTGAGTGATGTTGCATTGTACGTAAGTACCACAACTTCTTTATCCATTTTTCATTTTCTGTGATATTGAACTTGTCCCGTAAACGAGTTTCTTGTAAACAGAGCCATCCCAAACGTTGGGGTGGCTGTGTCTTTTTGATTTTAATTTCCCTAAGCTATAGGGCCATAAGTGGACTTGCCCTAGGCTCTGTTCCTCTGTTTTTAGATGTTTCAGGAAACACCATACACTTCTCCCAAGTGGCTGTTGGCAATATACATCCCGCCCATCAGCATAACAAGGCTCCCAGTTCTCCATGGCCTGTCCTGCCTTTCTGGATTTTACACTTTTTTCAGTGGTCCTTTTGACCGGGGGGAAGTGAGACTTCATTGTAGTGCAGATTTCCTTTGCAAGCTTGCTTGGTTGGCCAAAAAGGGCGTATGCGTTTTTTCCTGAATATATTCAGGAAAAAACGCATACGCCCTTTTTGGCCAAGTGCATCATTGTCGACGTTTTGCCTCTTTTCCTATGCTTTAAATGCAATTCCAGTGTACCTCCTGAAATTTGTTTCCTGCAATTCTGCCCCGCTTTCAAGTCCTCTTGGCAGCCTTACTTCAGTATATTTTTGGACGATAGCTGTCATTTATAACTCTGCAGGTTTGTGAATTACAGTGCCCCTGAACTCCTTTCTTCAACTCACTTTCTTGTGAGCTGGCTGCAACACCACAGGATTGCTTCAGGCCCTAATCTGGTTCCAGCACGGCACGCTGAGCCTTTGGTTAATTCCTCTTCCTGGTGGGAAATGAGAGTTAAATTTGCCCGTCCAGAAACCTCCAGCTAGTCTCTCATTGGTTCTCCCTATTCCTGTTCATCTTCCGCAGAAATTGCAAACTGGGCCAAACAGGAGGTTAAATGCACTGACTCTCCAAGTCGAGAGAGTGTTAGTAAAGCATCTGGAATACTGCACCCGAGTACCAGGGGAGGAGAACTGAGACATATTGGAACACGTCTCCCGATCACACGGTTGATCATACTCTGAGTTCCACATGCATGTTTTAGCTGAAGGAGGAATCCCTTAAACCTGGAGAGTTGAGACCCGTGGAATGGGTACCATGCAATATGACTTCAAAGGGTCTTTGTTTGCTCACCGAACCTCTCCAATCCTATCACTGCTGCGTTTATGCCCCTGTACACACGCTTGATTCTCTTTCGGAGACATAGCAATCCATAGGTTTTAAGATCCTTACTAGTCAGGTACATTCTTCGGCGTTTAATATGGGGTGTTGAGTCCATTTCGTTGAACAAGCAGTAGCTCTTGTCTATTACATATTTGGCTTAAGGAACTTTATCTGTGCTCATTTCAATCTCTGGTTTTATGCAGCACCCCAACTCACCTTTCCCCTTAAGCAAGCGTAAGTTGGTTTTCTAAATTTGAGACCCTGTTCTGTTTTGTAATCCAGTTCCTCTGTAGCCAAGTTTACATTCCGTGTATTAGTGATATCTTATGATGTTTCTTTTTCTGTGTGACTTATTTCAGTTAGAATCATCATACCTGAATCCACTCATTATGCTGCTACGGGCCTCATGACATAGATTTCATTGCTGAGTGATATTGCATTGTACGTAAGTACCACAACTTCTTTATCCATTTTTCGCTTTTTGTGATATTGAACTTGTACCATAAATGAGGTTCTTGTAAACAGAGCCGTCCCAAACTTTGGGGTGGCTTTGTCTTTTTTATTTTAATTTCCCTAAGCTATAGAACCATAAGTGGAAGTGCCCTAGGCTCTGTTGCTTTGTTTTTTAGATGTTTCAGGAAACACCATACACTTCTCCCTAGTGGCTGTTGGCAATTTACATCCCACCCATCAGCATAACAAGGCTCCCAGTTCTCCATGGCCTGTCCTGCCTCCTGGATTTTACACTTTTAACAGATGGCACTTTTGACCCGGGGAAGTTAGACTTCATTGTAGTGCAGATTTCTTTTGCAAGCTTGCTGGTTGGCCAAAAAGGGCGTATGCGTTTTTACCTGAATATATTCAGGAAAAAACGCATACACCCTTTTTGGCCAAGTGCATCATTGTGGACGTTCTGCCTCTTTTCCTATGTTTTAAATGCAATTCCTGTCTACCTCCTGAAATCGGTTTCCTGCAATCCTCCCCACTTTCAAGTCCTCTTGGCAGCCTTACTTCAGTATACTTTTGGACGATAGCTGTCATTTATAACTCTGCAGGTTTGTGAATACAGTGCGCCTGAGCTCCTTTCTTCAACTCGCTTTCTTGTGAGCTGGCCGCCACACCGCAGGATTGCTTCAGGCCCTAATCTGGTTCAGGCACGGCACGCTGAGACTTTGGTTAATTCCTCTTCCTGGTGGGAAATGAGAGTTAAATTTGCCCGTCCAGACACCTCCAGCTAGTCTCTCATTGGTTCCACCTATTCGTGTTCATCTTCTGCAGAAATTGCAAACTGGGCCAAACAGGAGGTTAAAGGCACTGACTCTCCAAGTCGGGAGAGTGTTAGTAAAGCGTCTGGAATGTTGCACCCGAGTACCAGGGGACGAGAACTGAGACATATTGGAACATGTCTCCCGATCACACGGTTGATCATACTCTGGGTTCCACATGCATGCTTTAGCTGAAGGAAGAATCCCTTAAACCTGGAGAGTTGAGACCCGTGGAATGGGTACCATGCAATATGACTTCAAAGGGTCTTCATTTGCTCACCGAACCTCTCCAATCCTATCACTGCTGCGTTTATGCCCCTGTACACACGCTTGATTCTCTTTCAGGGACATAGCAATCCATACGTTTTAAGATACTTACTAGTCAGATACATTCTTAGGCGTTTAATATGGGGTGTTGAGTCCATTTCGTTGAGCAAGGAGTAGCTCTTGTCTATTACATATTTGGCTTCAGGAACTTTATCTGTGCTCATTTCAACCTCTGCTTTTATGCAGCACCCCAACTCACCTTTCCCCTTAAGAAAGCATAAGTTGGTTTTCTAAATTTGAGACGCTCTTCTGTTTTGTAATCCAGGTCCTGTGTAGCCAAGTTTACATTCCGTGTATTAGTGATATCTTATGATGTTTCTTTTTCTGTGTGACTTATTTCAGTTAGAATCATCATACCTGAATCCACTCATTATGCTGCTACGGGCCTGATGACATAGATTTCATTGCTGAGTGATATTGCATTGTACGTAAGTACCACAACTTCTTCATCCATTTTTCACTTTCTGCGAAATTGAAATTGTACCGTAAAGGAGGTTCTTGTAAACAGAGCCGTCCCAAACGTTGGGGTGGCTGTGTCTTTTTGATTTTAATTTCCCTAAGCTATAGGACCATAAGTGGAAGTGCCCTAGGCTCTGTTGCTTTTTTTTTACATGTTTCAGGAAACACCATACACTTCTCCCGAATGGCTGGTGGAAATTTACATTCCGCCCATCAGCATATCAAGGCTCCCAGTTCTCCATGGCCTGTGTTGCCTTTCTGGATTTTACACTGTTTTCAGATGGCCCTTTTGACCAGGGGGAAGTGAGACTTCATTGTAGTGCAGATTTCCTTTGCAGGCTTGCTTGGTTGGCCAAAAAGGGCGTATGCGTTTTTTCCTGAATATATTCAGGAAAAAACGCATACGCCCTTTTTGGCCAAGTGCATCATTGTGGACGTTCTGCCTCTTTTCCTATGCTTTAAATGCAATTCCAGTCTACCTCCTGAAATCGGTTTCCTGCAATTCTGCCTTGCCTCCAATGCCTCTTCATAGCCTTACCTCAATATATTTTTTGAAAATAGTTGGCCTTTATAACTCTGCAGGTTTTTGAATTGCAGTGGCCCTTAGCTCCATTTTTCTGCTCTTATTTTTGTGATCTTGCCTCATAACCACAGGATTCCTTCAGGCCCTATTCTTCTTCTGGGGCACCTTGCTGTGCCTTTGGTTTATTCTTCTTACTGATGTGAAATTAGAGTGACATGTGCTCATTGAAACTGCTACAGCTAGTTTCTCACTGGTTCCCCCTATTCCCATTCATCCTCCGCACTAACTGCAGACTGTGCGATACCATAATTTAAAGGCATTGACTCTCCATGTGGGGATATTGTTAGTAAAGTGGCTGGAATGTCGATCCGGAGTCCCAGGAGAGGAAAAATGAGGTGCGTTTTAGAAACCTTTCCCGATCATATGGTATACCAGTCACTGGGTTTCCAAAGCATGGTTTAGCTGTAGGAAGATTCCCTTCAAGCTGGAGTTTTGGGACCCTTGGAATGATTAGCATGAAGTATTGCATTAAACTTTTGGCAGTTGCTCACCAAAGCTCACCAATCCTCTCAGCCCCAAGTGTGCAGCCTTATGTCTTATCCAGCTGTGGGTTTATATGTGGTCAATCCAGGTTGCATCACAGCCCCTGAGCAAATTTTGTAAGAATTTTTCTCTCTTTCATTGTTTCTGCATTTTGTTTTTAAAATTTATTTCTATAATGGGGTTTAGCTCATTTTCACTGCTGTGTTTGTGCCACTCTGCACACACTTGATTCCCTTATGGAGATATATCAATACATGGGTTTTAAGATTCTTATTACTCAGATATATTTCTCTGCGGTATATAGGGTGTGTTGAGGCCAGTTCATTGAGCAAGGTGTAGATCTTGTCTAATATCTATTTGGTTTATTGAACGGTATCTGTGCTAATTTCAAACTCTGGTTTAATGCATCACCCCACCTCTCCTTTCCCCTTAAGCTGACATAAGTGTGTTTTCTAAATGTGAGACACTGTTCTGTTCTGTAATTCCTTTCTTGTGCAGCCATATTTACCCTCCCTCTATAAGTGATATCTTATGATATGTTTCTTTTTCTGTTTGACTTATTTCAAGTAGTATTATCGGACCTAAATCCACTCTTTATCCTTCTACTAGCCTTATTACCTTGATTTCATGGTGAAGAGATATTCCATTGTACATAAGTACCACATCTTCTTTATCCATTGTTCTCTTTCCTGGGATATTTAAGGTGTACTGAAGTTGAGGTTCTTGTAAACAGAGTAGCCCTAAACTGTGGTGTGCTTGTGTCTTGTTGATTTTTAGACTTCCCTAGATATACTTCCATGATTGGAAGTGTCCTATGCTCTGTAGCTCTGTTTTTTAGATGATTTAGGAACCACCATACACTTCTCCAGAGTGGCTCTCGGCAGTTCACACACTGCCCATCAGCGTATAAAGGCTCCCTGTTCTCCATGGCCTGTCCTGCATTTCTGGTTTTTACAATTTTTTAGGATGGCCCTTTTGACTGGTGGGAAATGAGACTTCTTTGTTGTGCACATTTGCATTGCTTGCTTGCTTCGTTGCCCATAAAGTGCGTATGCGTTTTTTCCTGGATGTAATCAGGAAAAAACGTATACGCCCTTTTGGGCCAACTGCATCATTGTCGAAATTCTGCCGCTTTTCATGTGCTTTAAAGACGAGTCCAATCTATCTCTTGAAATCTGTTTCTTGCAATTCTGTCTTGCATTCAGATCCTCTTCTTTGCCTTACCTCAACATATTTTTGGACGTTAGTTTTCATTTATAACTCTGCAGGTTTGTGAATTGCAGTGACCCTGAGCTCCATTTTTTAAGTTGCTGTTTTGTGAGCTGGCCTCAAACCCACAGGATTGCTTCAGGCCCTATTTTGGCTCCGGCGAGGCGGGCTGAGCCTTTTTTCAATTCTTATTCTTAATGGGAAATTAGAGTGATATGTGCCCGTCCAAACCCCTACAACTATTCTCTCATTGGTTCCCCCTCTTCCCGTTCATCCTCCTCACAATTTGCAAAATGTGTGAAACAGAAGTTGAAATGTGCTGATTCTCCAAGTGGGGAGATTCTAAGTAACGTGGCTGGAATGGTGAACAGGAGCACCAGGAGAGGATAAATGAGCTGCATTTTAGACACATCTCCCGATCACATGGTGTACAGTCCTCTGGGTTTTTCATGCATGTTTTAGCTGTAGGAAGATCCCTTGAACCTGCAGATTTGGGACCCATTGAATGGGTACCAGGTAGTATTACTTTAAAGGGTGTGCATTTCCTCACCCAACCTCACATTTCTCTTAGTGCAAACAGTTTCCAGCCTTATGTCTCATCCTGCTGTGGGTCTAGATGTGTTCAATCCATGTTGCATCACCGTCCCTGAGGAAAAGTTGTAAGAGGTTTTCTCTGTCTCTATGTTGTTTATTTTTTTCAATTTATTACTATATTGGTTACAGCTGATTTTCAAAGCTCTGTTTCTTGCTGCTGTACATCCACTTGATTCACGTACAGAGAGACATCAGTAAATTCTTTTTCAGATTCTTACCAGTCGTATATATTCTTTTCCGGTGACTTGAGTGTGCTGAGTGCAGTTCTTTTAGCTACCGTGTGGGCTTTGTTGATTATCAGTTTGGTATTTGGAATGGTATCTTTGCTAATTTCAACCTCCTGGATGATGCCTCACCCCTCCCCACCTTTCCCGTTTAGCAGCCTTATGCGTGTTTTCTACATATTTGACTATGTTTTTGTTTTGTAATTTATTTCATGTGTAGCCATTTTGGATTCCACCTTTAAGTGATATCTTATGATATGTGTCTTTTTCTTTTTGAATTATGTCACTTAGAAAGATCATACGTAACTCCTCCGGAGTTGTTACAACTGGCCATATTTCATTGATTTCCAGGCTGAATAATATTCCACTCTACCTAAGTACCACATCTCTATCCATTTTTTCCCTCCAGAGACATTTAAGTTATATCCTAGTTGAGGATCTTTTAAACAGAGAGGGGGTAAACATTGGGGTGCCTGTGTCCTCTCAATTTTTGTTTTTCCCAAGATATACGCCCATGAGTGCAAGTGCCCTATGCTCTGTAGCTCATTTTTTAGATGGTTTAGTAAACACAATACACTTCTCCAGAATGGCCGTTGGCAATATACATTTCCACTATAAGTCTCACAGGGCTCCCTCTTCTCCTTGCCCTGTCCTGCATTTCTGTTGTTTACGCTTTATGAGGATGGCTCTTCTGACTGATGCGAAGTGATATCTTTTGTAGTATTGACTTCCAGTGCCCACCTGTTTGCTTGGCTAAAAAAGTGTATGCCCTTTTCTTGAATATATACAGAAAAAAACGCATACACCCTTTTTGGCCAACTGCAATGTTGGCAATGTTCAGCTCCTTTTCTCGTGCTTAATGGCGAGTCCTTTCTACCTCCTCAGATCCCTTTCCTGCCATTCTCCCTTGCTTACAAGTCCTTTTCTCTGACTTTCCTCAAGACATTTTTCAGTGATGGATATTTTCAACTCTGCAGTTTCATGAATTTTACTGCCCCTGAGTTCCATTGTTCAACTTGTGTTTATGGGAACTGGCCACAAAGCAGCGGGATTTCCTCAAGCCCTATACTGTTTCCATGGGCAACCCTAGCCTTTGGTCAATTCGTCTTCCTGGTTGGAAATTAGAGTGACATGTGCCTGTCTGAACACCTAGGACTTGTCTCTCATTGTTCCTCATCCTTCCGCTTCATCCTCTGGACAAATTCCAAACTGTACGCAACAGGATGTTGACAGTGCTGACATCTCCAAGTGGGGAGACTGTTAGTAAAGACGCTGGAGGGGTGAACCCGAGCAACAGGAGATGAGGAGATGAGATGCCTTTTCCAAACTCTTCCCGATCAGACGGTATACCATCCTCTGGGTGTGACAGACATGTTTTAGCAGTAGGAAGAGTCCCATTCATGTAAGGAGAACACCAGGGCTTTTTCAAAATCAGTGTCTGCCCGAAACCCAAACTGGGGAATTTTTTAAGCTACGGCTACACATATGTTCATTAAGGGCCTGGGGAAGTAGGCAGAGTCCAAACTTTAGATGATTGAAGTCTTCAGGGTCAGAAGCACTCACCACCAGCTTCCCTTAGGTTACACTTTAACTGTCATTGATAGATGACAATGACAATAAAAATATCTATTCTTTTCCAGATTATTTCCCCTTATAGCTTATTGCAAAATGTTGAGTGTAGTTCCCTGTGCTATACAGTAGTTCCTTGTTGATGATCTATTTTATACATAGCAGTGTGTATGTGTTAATCCCAAACTGTTAATTTATCCCTCCTCCCACCTTTCCCCTTTGGTAATAATAAATTATAAGATTTTATACTTCTCAGAAATGGGGGAGCTGAAAGAGAGGTATCATTTTCAATGGAAAAGCATTTAAAACAAGATTGAAGCTTTAACCAAGATTATTATATGTACATCCTTGGAAAGAAATCACTTCGTTTCTCTAATATTGACCTGACAAATAAGACAAACCTTTTCACTGAACTTGCTTATAATAAAGTGATGGAAATATCAAATGGAAGTGTTAGAAACATCTTATTTTACCCGAGCCTTATACACTGTTCTATGTTAACTACAGTTTGGCTCACACATCTGTTCATTGAGGTTACAATAGTCTCAATTTCTGTTACTGATCCTCCAGAGTGGACCCCAACAAGTGTCCCCCTGCCCAGTGTCATTGGGGCCAACAGATCGAGACTGAGTTTGGTTCACAAGCAAAGGAAACTTTATATTTTGATCAGAGAATGGAGAGGTGAGAGCATGCACTACCCCCTGGGCTGTGGGCTGGGCTGCTGTGTAGAGATCCTGTCAGAGTCAGTGGGAGGGAGGGGGCGGAGCTCTCGAGAGCCAGGTTGGCTGCAGCTCAGGCTCTGTATCGCGGAGTCTGCACTGGGCCCCAGGAGCTGAGGTGTCGTCCCAGCCATTCTGCACTAGGAAATCTGGTCTGAAGTGCCGGGTGTGGAACCTCTGCATGCGGGACCCTAGGAGCACATGAAATTAGACAAAGCACAAAGGATAAAAACGGTTAGACTTGACTTTATTGCCCAGATTCTATTTTTATCTCCCAGGGATTTTTAATGGGCTTTGCTGGGGACAAACCCCTCCTCTGCCTTTTGTCCCGTTCCTCATTCTTGGAGTGCTGAGGGTGCAGACCCTTCTTCTGTAACTGCTGAGTGCTGAGTTGGGAGCCCTCATACCCGGGGGCGAGGGTCAGAGCTTCTCCCCAGCAGCCTCCAGGTGACGTTGATTGTCCCCAGGCCCCCTGCCTCCCTGCTCGTCCACCTGAGCACCAGCATTGGAAGTGTTATAGATTCTAATGACCTTTAAGGGTCCAGGAAAGAGATGTGCAGAGACGCTGTGGGGGCCGGTTTCACCCCGCCCCACATTTGTTCAGCCACCTTAGGCTGACCGTTTCTGCCCGCCTAGATGCTCTGACCAGTAGTCTGCGCTTTCTTCAATTAGGCCCCTGAATTAACGTACAAACAGCACCAGGTGTCAGAGCCCTGCCCGCTCAACTCCCAGACAGTCCAGGGTCAGTGGTGATCAAGGACCATGATGGCCACTGAGTCAACAGCCTTTTGAAGTAAACAGGAGTCCAGCCAGTCTTATTGGCCACCATCATCACGGTGTCTGTAGGCTTTTCTATGGTGACAGTGTGATATACGGTTCCCCCGCCAAGATTATTAGCTCCCCTCTGGGTGCAGTAAGTCCTGCAAGCAGTAGTCTACTCTTTTGGGACACACTCTTGTTGTTTTATGAGAGAAACTCCAGGTCAAGTGATGTTCACATGAGTCGTCATGGTGCCCTGTTGCCCCCGGTTATCTCTCTGGATGTTGAAGTTGGAAGGCCTCCTCACTCGAGGTTGGTGTGCCCACAGAGCGAACCCTGAAACTTCAGGGCATGGTTGGTGGTTAGGATCACCACGTGGGGTCCTTTTCCCTTAGGAGGGAGGTGGCCTTTGGGGCTGCTGATTTCCAGGTTTTTAGATACCGCCAGTATCTTGGCCAGATGTGGCAGTTGGCCAAGCCCCTTGGTGACTGTAGTTTATCCTACCTGGATGGCATTCTTGCATTGTTCCATTTCAAGTGGTCCCAGTTTTTGCACTAATTCTCCAATGGCGATTCACCTTTCACTGGGAATGTAAAGGTCAAAGGGTTTAGCTAAATTAGGGAGTTCCAGGGCAAGTGTCTGAATTGACTGCTCTTTCCATTCTTGAAAGGCCACTTCTGGATTCTATTCAACAGGATCATCATCTTTTCCTTTCAGTGTTTCATATAGAGGCCCAGCTAGTAGACTGTAGTTAGGGATCCAGAAGCAGCAAACCCTGGTCTCCCCAAGAACCCCTAAGCTGTCTTCTAGTTTTAGAAAGGGGTAAGGCTGAAAATGGTTTCTTCCCTTTCCTGGGATGGGCTTCTCCGACCTTCTGTGAGAATGAAGCCCAGGCAGGTCACCGCAGTCTGTGATATTTGAGCTTTTTCTTGGACAACTTCTATCCTTTATTGGCTTGGTAGTTCAGAGGCCTCCTTAGTAGGGCTGGTGATCAGAATGTCGTCTGTGTACTGAAGGAGCGTTTCCTTTTCCAGAGGTAGAACTTTTAGGTCTTTAGCTAAGCTTTCCCCAAAGATGGTGTGGGAATTTTTGCACCCTTGGGGCAAGACGGCCCGGAAGTATTGTTTTAGTTGTATGTTGAGTCCTGCCACTCACAAGCCAAAATTTCTTGTGACTCTGGGACTAATGGAATACAAAAGCAGGCATCATTGAAGACTAATACAGAATACCATGTCCTGGTGGTTGGTAGAATGACCAGCAGGTTGTAGGAATTAGGAGCAGCTGGAGGTATATCCTCGGTGGCTTCACTGACTGTCCTGACATCCTTTACCAGGTCCCCAGCAGCCCATGGGGCTCTCGTGGTCAGACCAATCCCAGAATATGGAGCTCACCTGGGCAGGTACCCCACCCCCACCCCAGCCCACGGGGCTCTCGTGGTCAGGCCCCTCCCAGGATACAGAGCTACCCTTGCAGGTACCGTGGCAGGGCTGGGCACACAGGAACCGTGCACATAGCCCTCATTGCAGAGCACCCCCAGCTCACCTGTCGCTCAGAGCTGACACAGAGCACCTCAGAGCAGGACTTGAACTAACAAACAGCAGCTGCGACAGGTCTGTGACCCTGGGCATCACTCTGTGCGGCCTCCCTCCACCTGGTCTTCCAGAGACTTCCACTGCACCCGGGGCACCAGGCCTCTGTCTCCAACCACCACCCACCCCTCCTCTCCCTGACTCCTGGGTTCCTCTCATTAGGAGAGGGTTTTCTTGAAGTTGTCTCCCACTCATGGGCCAGATAAAATGATTAGAAAACAAGCCAAAGCTGCAGCCCCTTGTCTATCCTGACTCTCAGGAGCCCACACCTGTTCCTTGGACCTGGCCGGTTCAGCAAGTTCCATTTTCTGCAACTGTGAGCCCCTGAGGGGTGATGATTGGCTGACCTGGGCAGCCTTACCGTGCCGGCCAGCCCTCCCCAGGTGTGCCTGGGTTGAGATCAATATAAATACCACTCCAGGCAGCAAGAGGCCCTGCAGCCGTGCCTGACGCCATTTTCTCTGCCCTGTCAGCAGTCTCGGGGCTGGGCTGGTGGGAGGGAGTGAGAGGCCACGGCTTTGTGGGTGGCCCAGTGTGAGTGGGGCTCTGCTGGACTTTCTGCAGCAGTTGCCAGGCTGCCACCTGCTAAAGAAGAGGATGTGTCACCTATACCTGCTGCTGGAATTTCTCCCTGGGCAGAGGTGAGGAAGGAAAGAAGCAGTGGGGGCAGGGACAGGATGGGTATCTCAGGCAGGGAAATGGAAATCTTCCAGAAGAGCACCCAGGGCCAGGACCATCCTGGCTGGCCTGCAGGCACCAAGTCGGCCGGCATGCTGTCACTCGTGTGGCTCTATGGCCCTTCCTCTAGGCTTTCAAGTCCTTGTATATATTCAGGTGTTTTACCTGGGACGGGTGGGAATAGTTCAGCAGCAACTGGCCTGGGGCTCAGCTCACGTTTACTCACAGATGCCTCGGCACGGTGCCCCAGCTTTGCAATGAGGACGCTTGTTGCGTGGGGGCTGCTGGCTGAATGGGAGACGATTCCCCACCACTGACCAACTTCAGAATTGTTTACAACTGGAGCAAGTGCCCTGATACGGTTTTCCTCTGTGGAACTGGTGGGTTCTGTGTTTTTTTTCTCTTTTTCGTTTTTGGTTCAAGGTAGATTTTATTCCTCTTTTTTGTATTTACAGATATAAGCATGGAAATAATTTATTCATATAAATACATGTATGTGAAGGGAATAATTGTTTTTTCTGTTTTATTTTTTTAATTTTATTTCTTTTTAATTTTGAATTTTATTTTATATTTTTATACAGCAGGTTCTTATTGGTTACCTATTTTATACGTATAAATGTATACATGACAATCCCAGTCTCTCAACTCCTCCCACCACCACCCCCCCAACAGCCTTCCACCCTTGTTGTCCATACGTTTGTTGTCTACATCTGTTGCTCTATTTATGCCTTGCAAAATGGTTAACCTGTACAGTTTTTCTAGGTTCCACATATATGCATGAATATACAAGATTTGTTTTTCTCTTTCTGACTTACTTCACTCTGTATGACACTCTCTAGATCCATTGACGTCTTGACAAATGACCCAATCATTCCTTTTCATGGCTTAGTAATATTCCATTTTATATATGCCACAGCTTTATGCATTCGTCTGTCTGTGGGCATTTAGGTTGCTTCCATTACCTCGATATTGTAAAGAGTGAGGCAATGAACATTGCGGTGAATGTCTCTTTTTGATTTATGGTTTTGTCTGGGTATATGTCCAGAACTGGGATTGCTGTATCATATGGTAATTCTACTGTTAGTATCTTAAGAAACTCCATATTGTTCTCCATAGTGACTGTATCAATTTATATTCCCAACAATAGTGGAAGAGGGTTCCTTTTCTCCACACCCTTTCCAGCATTTTTTGTTTGTAGATTTTCTGATGATGCCCATTCTACCAGGTGTGAGGTGATACCTCATTGCTGAGTCCATTTCCTTGAGCAAGGGGTAGGTCTTGTCTATTAAATATTTGGCTTATGGAACGGTATCTGTGCTAATTTCAAACTCTGGTTTTATGCAGCACCCCAACTCACCTTCCCACTTAAGCAAGCATAAGTTGGTTTTCTAAATTTGAGACCGTGTTCTGTTTTGTAAATCAGTTCATGTGTAGCCAAGTTCTCATTCCATGTATTAGTGGTACCTTATGATGTTTCTTTTTCTGTGTGACTTTTTTCACTTAGAATCACCGTGCCTCAATCCACTCATTATGCTGGTACGGGCCTGGTGACATAGTTTTCATTGCTGAGAGGTATTCTGTTGTACGTAAGTACCGCAACTTCTTTATCCATTATTTGTTCTCTGGCATATTTAACTTGTGCTGCAGAAGAGGTTCTTGTAAACAGAGCCGTCCCAAACTTTGGGGTGGCTGTGTCTTTTTGATTTTAATTTCCCTTATCTATAGGACCATAAGTGGAAGTGCCCTAGGCTCTGTTGCTTTGTTTCTTAGATGTTTCAGGAAACACCATACACTTCTCCCGAGTGGCTGTTGGCAATTTACATCTCGCCCATCAGCATAACAAGGCTCCCAGTTCTCCATGGCCTGTCCTGCCTTTCTGGATTTTACACTTTTTTCAGATGGCCCTTTTGACCGGGGGGAAGTGAGACTTCATTGTAGTGCAGATTTCCTTTGCAAGCTTGCTTGGTTGGCCAAAAAGGGCGTATGCGTTTTTTCCTGAATATATTCAGGAAAAAACGCATACGCCCTTTTTGGCCAAGTGCATCATTGTCCACGTTCTGCCTCTTTTCCTATGCTTTAAATGCAATTCCAGTCTACCTCCTGAAATTGGTTGCCTGCAATTCTGGCCCGCTTTCAAGTCCTCTTGGCAGCCTTACTTCAGTATACTTTTGGACGATAGCTGTCATTTATAACTCTGCAGGTTTGTGAATTACAGTGCCCCTGAGCTCCTTTCTTCAACTCGCTTTCTTGTGAGCTGGCCGCAACACCGCAGGATTGCTTCAGGCCCTAATCTGGTTCCAGCACGGCACGCTGAGCCTTTGGTTAATTCCTCTTCCTGGTGGGAAATGAGAGTTAAATTTTCCCGTCCAGACACCTCCAGCTAGTCTCTCATTGGTTCTCCCTATTCCTGTTCATCTTCCGCGGAATTTGAAAACTGGGCAAACAGGAGGTTAAAGGCACTGACTCTCCAAGTCGGGAGAGTGTTAGTAAAGCATCTGGAATGTTGCACCCGAGTACCAGGGGACGAGAACTGAGACATATTGGAACACGTATCCCGATCACATGGTTGATCATACTCTGGGTTCCACATGCATGTTTTAGCTGAAGGAAGAATCCCTTAAACCTGGAGAGTTGAGACCCGTGGAATGGGTACCATGCAATATGACTTCAAAGGGTCTTCATTTGCTCACCGAACCTCTCCAATCCTATCACTGCTGCATTTATGCCCCTGTACACATGCCTGATTCTCTTTCGGAGACATAGCAATCCATAGGTTTTAAGATACTTACTAGTCAGGTACATACTTTGGCGTTTAATATGCGGTGTTGAGTCCATTTCGTTGAGCAAGGAGTAGCTCTTGTCTAATACATAAGTGGCTTAAGGAACTTTATCTGTGCTCATTTCAATCTCTGGTTTTATGCAGCACCCCAACTCACCTTTCCCCTTAAGCAAGCATAAGTTGGTTTTCTAAATTTCAGACCCTGTTTTGTTTTGTAATTCAGTTCCTGTGTAGCAAGTTTACATTCCGAGTATTAGTGATATCTTATGATGTTTCTTTTTCTGTGTGACTTATCTCAGTTAGAATCATCATACCTGAATCCACTCATTATGCTGCTACGGGCCTGATGACGTAGATTTCATTGCTGAGTGATATTGCATTGTACGTAAGTACCAAAACTTCTTTATCCATTTTTTGCTATCTGCAATATTGAACTTGTACCGTAAACGAGGTTGTTGTAAACAGAGCCATCCCAAATTTTGGGGTGGCTCTGCCTTTTTGATTTTAATTTCCCTAAGCTATAGGACCATAAGTGGAAGTGCCCTAGGCTCTGTTCCTCTGTTTTTTAGATGTTTCAGGAAGCACCATACACTTCTCCCCAGTGGCTGTTGGCAATTTACATCCCGCCCATCAGCATAACAAGGCTCCCAGTTCTCCATGGCCTGTCCTGCCTTTCTGGATTTTACACTTTTTTCAGATGGCCCTTTTGACCGGGGGGAAGTGAGACTTCATTGCAGTGCAGGTTTCCTTTGCAAGCTTGCTTGGTTGGCCAAAAAGTGCGTATGCGTTTTTTCCTGAATATATTCAGGAAAAAACGCATACGTCCTTTTTGGCCAAGTGCATCATTGTGGACGTTCTGCCTCTTTTTCTATGCTTTAACTGCAATTCCAGTCTACCTCCTGAAATCGGTTTCCTGCAATTCTGCCCCGCTTTCAAGTCCGCTTGGCAGCCTTACTTCAGTATATTTTTGGACGATAGCTGTCATTTATAACTCTGCATCTTTGTGAATTACAGTGCCCCTGAGCTCTTTTCTTCAACTCGCTTTCTTGTGAGCTGGCCGCAACACCGCAGGATTCCTTCAGGCCCTAATCTTATTCTGGCACGGCCCGCTGAGCCTTTGGTTAATTCCTCTTCCTGGTGGGAAATGAGAGTTAAATTTGCCCGTCCAGACACCTCCAGCTAGTCTCTCATCAGTTCTCCCTATTCTTGTTCATCTTCTGCAGAAATTGCAAACTGGGCCAAACAGGAGGTTAAAGGCACTGACTCTCCAAGTCGGCAGAGCGTTAGTAAAGCGTCTGGAATGTTGCACCTGAGTACCAGGGGACGAGAACTGAGACATATTGGAACACGTCTCCCGATCACATGGTTGATCATACTCTGGGTTCCACATGCATGCTTTAGCTGAAGGAAGAATCCCTTAAACCTGGAGAGTTGAGACCCGTGGAATGGGTACCATGCAATATGACTTCAAAGGGTCTTCATTTGCTCACCGCACCTCTCCAATCCTATCACTGCTGCATTTATGCCCCTGTACACACGCTTGATTCTCTTTCGGAGACATAGCAATCCATAGGTTTTAAGATACTTACTAGTCAGGCACATTCTTAGGCATTTAATATGGGGTGTTGAGTCCATTTCGTTGAGCAAGTAGTAGCTCTTGTCTATTACATATTTGGCTTAAGGAACCTTATCTGTGCTCATTTCAATCTCTGGTTTTATGCAGCACCCCAACTCACCTTTCCCCTTAAGCAAGCATAAGTTGGTTTTCTAAATTTCAGACCCTGTTTTGTTTTGTAATTCAGTTCCTGTGTAGCAAGTTTACATTCCGTGTATTAGTGATATCTTATGATGTTTCTTTTTCTGTGTGACTTATCTCAGTTAGAATCATCATACCTGAATCCACTCATTATGCTGCTACGGGCCTGATGACGTAGATTTCATTGCTGAGTGATATTGCATTGTACGTAAGTACCAAAACTTCTTTATCCATTTTTCGCTTTCTGCGATATTGAACTTGTACCGTAAACGAGGTTCTTGTAAACAGAGCCGTCCCAAACTTTGGCGTGGCTGTGCCTATTTGATTTTAATTTCCCTAAGCTATAGGACCATAAGTGGAAGTGCCCTAGGCTCTGTTCCTCTGTTTTTTAGATGTTTCAGGAAGCACCATACACTTCTCCCCAGTGGCTGTTGGCAATTTACATCCCGCCCATCAGCATAACAAGGCTCCCAGTTCTCCATGGTCTGTCCTGCCTTTCTGGATTTTACACTTTTTTCAGATGGCCCTTTTGACCGGGGGGAAGTGAGACTTCATTGCAGTGCAGATTTCCTTTGCAAGCTTGCTTGGTTGGCCAAAAAGTGCGTATGCGTTTTTTCCTGAATATATTCAGGAAGAAACACATACGCCCTTTTTGGCCAAGTGCATCATTGTCGATGTTCTGCCTCTTTTCCTATGCTTTAAATGCAATTCCAGTCTACCTCCTGAAATCGGTTTCCTGCAATTCTGCCCCGCTTTCAAGTCCGCTTGGCAGCCTTACTTCAGTATATTTTTGGACGATAGCTGTCATTTATAACTCTGCATCTTTGTGAATTACAGTGCCCCAGAGCTCTTTTCTTCAACTCGCTTTCTTGTGAGCTGGCCGCAACACCACAGGATTCCTTCAGGCCCTAATCTTGTTCCGGCATGGCCCGCTGAGCCTTCGGTTAATTCCTCTTTCTGGTGGGAAATGAGAGTTAAATTTGCCCCTCCAGACACCTCCAGCTAGTCTCTCATCGTTTCTCCCTATTCCTGTTCATCTTCCGCAGAAATTGCAAACTGGGCAAAACAGGAGGTTAAAGGCACTGACTCTCCAAGTCGGCAGAGCGTTAGTAAAGCGTCTGGAATGTTGCACCCGAGTACCAGGTGACGAGAACTGAGACATATTGGAACACGTCTCCCGATCACACGGTTGATCATACTCTGGGTTCCACATGCATGCTTTAGCTGAAGGAAGAATCCCTTAAACCTGGAGAGTTGAGACCCGTGGAACCGTTACCATGCAATATGCCTTCAAAGGGTCTTCATTTGCTCACCGCACCTCTCCAATCCTATCACTGCTGCGTTTATGCCCCTGTACACACGCTTGATTCTCTTTCGCAGACATATCAATCCATAGGTTTTAAGATACTTACTAGTCAGGCACATTCTTAGGCGTTTAATATGGGGTGTTGAGTCCATTTCGTTGAGCAAGGTGTAGCTCTTGTCTATTACATATTTGGCTTAAGGAACTTTATCTGTGCTCATTTCAATCTCTGGTTTTATGCAGCAACCCAACTCACCTTTCCCCTTAAGCAAGCATAAGTTGGTTTTCTAAATTTGAGACCCTGTTCTGTTTTGTAATCCAGTTCCTGTGTAGCCAAGTTTACATTCCGTGTATTAATGATATCTTATGATGTTTCTTCTTCTTGTGACTTAATTCAGTTAGAATCATCATACTTGAATTCAATCATTATGCTGCTACGGGCCTGATGACATAGATTTCATTGCTGACTGATATTGCATTGTACGTAAGTACCAAAACTTCTTTATCCATTTTTCACTTTCTGCGATATTGAACTTGCACCGTAAACGAGGTTTTTGTAAACAGAGCCGTCCCAAACTTTGGGGTCGCTGTGTCTTTTTGATTTTAATTTCCCTAAGCTATAGGACCATAAGTGGAACTGCCCTAGGCTCTGTTGCTTTGTTTTTTAGATATTTCAGGAAACACCATACACTTCTCCCGAGTGCCTGTTGGCAATTTACATCCCGCCCATCAGCATAACAAGGCTCCCAGTTCTCCATGCCCTGTCTTGCCTTTCTGGATTTTACACTTTTTTCAGATGGCCCTTTTGACCAGGGGTAAGTGAGACTTCATTGTAGTGCAGATTTCCTTTGCAAGCTTGCTTGGTTGGCCAAAAAGTTGGTATGCGTTTTTTCCTGAATATATTCAGGAAAAAACGCATACGCCCTTTTTGGCCAAGTGCATCATTGTCAACGTTCTGCCTCTTTTCCTATGTTTTAAATGCAATTCCAGTCTACCTCCTGAAATCGGTTTCCTGCAATTCTGCCCCGCTTTCAAGTCCTCTTGGCAGCCTTACCTCAGTATATTTTTGGACGATAGCTGTCATTTATAACTCTGCAGGTTTGTGAATTACAGTGCCCCTGAGCTCCTTTCTTCAACTCGCTTTCTTGTGAGCTGGCCGCAACACCGCAGGATTGCTTCAGGCCCTAATCTGGTTCTGGCACGGCACGCTGAGCCTTTGGTTAATTCCTCTTCCTGGTGGGAAATGAGAGTTAAATTTGCCCGTCCAGACACCTCCAGCTAGTCTCTCATTGGTTCTCCCTATTCCTGTTCATCTTCCGCAGAAATTGCAAACTGGGCCAAACAGGAGGTTAAAGGCACTGACTCTCCAAGTCAGGAGAGTGTTAGTAAAGCATCTGGAATGTTGCACCCGAGTACCAGGGGAGGAAAACTGAGACATATTTGAACAAGTCTCCCGATCACACAGTTGATCATACTCTGGGTTCCACATGCATGTTTTAGCTGAAGGAAGAATCCCTTAAACCTGGAGAGTTGAGACCCGTGGAATGGGTACCATTCAATATGACTTCAAAGGGTCTTCGTTTGCTCACCGAACCTCTCCAATCCTATCACTGCTGCGTTTATGCCCCTCTACACATGCTTGATTCTCTTTCGGAGACATAGCAATCCATAGATTTTAAGATATTACTAGTCAGGTACATTCTTAGGCGTTTAATATGGGGTTTTGAGTCCATTTCGTTGAGCAAGTAGTAGCTCTTGTCTATTACATATTTGGCTTAAGGAACTTTATCTGTGCTCATTTCAATCTCTGATTTTATGCAGCACCCCAACTCACCTTTCCCATTAAGCAAGCATAAGTTGGTTTTCTAAATTTGAGACCCTGTTCTGTTTTGTAATCCATTTCCTGTGTAGCCAAGTTTACATTCCGTGTATTAGAGATATCTTATGATGTTTCTTTTTCTGTGTGACTTATTTCAGTTAGAATCATCATACCTGAATCCACTCATTATGCTGCTACGGGCCTGATGACATAGATTTCATTGCTGAGTGATATTGCATTGTACGTAAGTACCACAACTTCTTTATCCATTTTTCACTTTCTGCGAAATTGAACTTGTACCGTAAAGGAGTTCTTGTAAACAGAGCCGTCCCAAAGTTTGGGGTGGCTGTGTCTTTTTGATTTTAATTTCCCTAAGCTATAGGACCATAAGTGGAAGTGCCCTAGGCTCTGTTGCTTTGTTTTTTAGATGTTTCAGGAAACACCATACACTTCTCCCCAGTGACTGTTGGCGATTTACATGTCGCCCATCAGCATAACAAGGCTCCCAGTTCTCCATGGCCTGTCCTGCCTTTCTGGATTTTTCACTTTTTTCCGATGGCCCTTGTGACCGGGGGGAAGTGAGACTTCATTGTAGTGCAGATTTCCTTTGCAAGCTTGCTTGGTTGGCCAAAAAGGGCGTATGCGTTTTTTCCTGAATATATTCAGGAAAAAACGCATACACCCTTTTTGGCCAAGTGCATCATTGTCGACCTTCTGCCTCTTTTCCTATGCTTTAAATGCAATTCCAGTCTACCTCCTGAAATCGGTTTCCTGCAATTCTGCCCGGCTTTCAAGTCCTCTTGGCAGCCTTACTTCAGTATATTTTTGGATGATAGCTGTCATTTATAACTCTGCAGGTTTGTGAATTACAGTGCCCCTGAGCTCCTTTCTTCAACTCGCTTTCTTGGGAGCTGGCCGCAACACCGCAGGATTGCTTCAGGCCCTAATCTGGTTCCGGCATGGCACGCTGAGCCTTTGGTTAATTCCTCTTCCTGGTGGGAAATGAGAGTTAAATTTTCCCGTCCAGACACCTCCAGCTAGTCTCTCATTGGTTCTCCCTATTCCTGTTCATCTTCCGCGGAATTTGCAAACTGGGCCAAACAGGAGGTTAAAGGCACTGACTCTCCAAGTCGGGAGAGTGTTAGTAAAGCATCTAGAATGTTGCACCCGAGTACCAGGGGACGAGAACTGAGACATATTTCAACACGTCTCCCGATCACATGGTTGATCATACTCTGGGTTCCACATGCATGTTTTAGCTGAAGGAAGAATCCCTTAAACCTGGAGAGTTGAGACCCGTGGAATGGGTACCATGCAATATGATTTCAAAGGGTCTTCATTTGCCCACCAAAACTCTCCAATCCTATCACTGCAGCGTTTTTGCCCCTGTACTCACGATTGATTCACTTTCAGAGACATAGCAATCCATAGGTTTTAAGATACTTACTAGTCAGGTACATTATTAGGCGTTTAATATGGGGTTTTGAGTCCATTTTGTTGAGCAAGGAGTAGCTCTTGTCTATTACATATTTGGCTTAAGGAACTTTATCTGTGCTCATTTCAATCTCTGGTTTTATGCAGCACCCCAACTCACCTTTCCCCTTAAGCAAGCATAAGTTGGTTTTCTAAATTTGAGACTCTGTTCTGTTTTGTAATCCAGTTCCTGTGTAGCCAAGTATACATTCCGTGTATTAGTGATATCTTATGATGTTTCTTATTCTGTGTGACTTATTTCAGTTAGAATCATCATACCTGAATCCACTCTATGCTGCTACGGGCCTGATGACATAGATTTCATTGCTGAGTGATATTGCATTGTACGTAAGTACCACAACTTCTTTATCCATTTTTCACTTTCTGTGATATTGAACTTGTACCGTAAACGAGGTTCTTGTAAACAGAGCAGTCCCAAACATTGGGGTGGCTGTGTCTTTTTGATTTTAATTTCCCTAAGCTGCAGGACCATAAGTGGAAGTGCCCTAGGCTCTGTTGCTTTGTTTTAGATGTTCCAGGAAACACCATACACTTCTCCTGAGTGGCTGTTGGCAAGTTACATCCCGCCCATCAGCATAACAAGGCTCCCAGTTCTCCATGGCCTGTCCTGCCTTTCTGGATTTTACACTTTTTTCAGATGGCACTTTTGACTGGGGGGAAGTGAGACTTCATTGTAGTGCAGATTTCCTTTGCAAGCTTGCTTGGTTGGCCAAAAAGGTCGTATGCACTTTTTCCTGAATATATTCAGGAAAAAACGCATACGCCCTTTTTGGCCAAGTGCATCATTGTCAACGTTCTGCCTCTTTTCCTATGTTTTAAATGCAATTCCAGTCTACCTCCTGAAATCGGTTTCCTGCAATTCTGCCCCGCTTTCAAGTCCTCTTGGCAGCCTTACTTCAGTATATTTTTGGACGATAGCTGTCATTTATAACTCTGCAGGTTTGTGAATTACAGTGCCCCTGAGCTCCTTTCTTCAACTCGCTTTCTTGTGAGCTGGCCGCAACACCGCAGGATTGCTTCAGGCCCTAATCTGGTTCCGGCACGGCACGCTGAGCCTTTGGTTAATTCCTCTTCCTGGTGGGAAATGAGAGTTAAATTTGCCCGTCCAGACACCTCCAGCTAGTCTCTCATTGGTTCTCCCTATTCCTGTTCATCTTCCGCAGAAATTGCAAACTGGGCCAAACAGGAGGTTAAAGGCACTGACTCTCCAAGTCGGGAGAGTGTTAGTAAAGCATCTGGAATTTTGCACCCGTTTACCAGGGGAGGAAAACTGAGACATATTTGAACACGTCTCCCGATTACACTGTTGATCATACTCTGGGTTCCACATGCATGTTTTAGCTGAAGGAAGAATCCCTTAAACCTGGAGAGTTGAGACCCGTGGAGTGGGTACCATTCAATATGACTTCAAAGGGTGTTCGTTTGCTCACCGAACCTCTCCAATCCTATCACTGCTGCGTTTATGCCCCTCTACACATGCTTGATTCTCTTTCGGAGACATAGCAATTCATAGATTTTAAGATATTACTAGTCAGGTACATTCTTAGGCGTTTAATATGGGGTTTTGAGTCCATTTCGTTGAGCAAGGAGTAGCTCTTGTCTATTACATATTTGGCTTAAGGAACTTTATCTGTGCTCATTTCAATCTCTGGTTTTATGCAGCACCCCAACTCACCTTTCCCCTTAAGCAAGCATAAGTTGATTTTCTAAATTTGGGACCATGTTCTGTTTTGAAATTCAGTTCCTGTGTAGCCAAGTTTACATTCCGTGTATTAGTGATATCTTATGATGTTTCTTTTTCTGTGTGACTTATTTCAGTAAGAATCATCATACCTGAATGCACTCATTATGCTGCTATGGGCCTGATGACATAGATGTCATTGCTGAGTGATATTGCATTGTACGTAAGTACCACAACTTCTTTATCCATTTTTCGCTTTATGCGATATTGAACTTGTACCGTAAACGAGTTTCTTGTAAACAGAGCCATCCCAAACTTTGGGGTGGCTGTGTCTTTTTGATTTTAATTTCCCTAAGCTATAGGACCATAAGTGGAAGTGCCCTAGGCTCTGTTGCTTTGTTTTTTAGATGTTTCAGGAAACACCATACACTTCTCCCGAGTGGCTGTTGGCAATTTACATCCCGCCCATCAGCATAACAAGGCTCCCAGTTCTCCATGGCCTGTCCTGCCTTTCTGGATTTTACACTTTTTTCAGATGGCCCTTTTGACCGGGGGGAAGTGAGACTTCATTGTAGTGCAGATTTCGTTTGCAAGCTTGCTTGGTTGGCCAAAAAGGGCGTATGCGTTTTTTCCTGAATATATTCAGGAAAAAACGCATACGCCCTTTTTGGCCAAGTGCATCATTGTCCACCTTCTGCCTCTTTTCCTATGCTTTAAATGCAATTCCAGTCTACCTCCTGAAATGGGTTTCCTGCAATTCTGCCCCGCTTTCAAGTCCTCTTGGCAGCCTTACTTCAGTATATTTTTGGATGATAGCTGTCATTTATAACTGTGCAGGTTTGTGAATTACAGTGCCCCTGAGCTCCTTTCTTCAACTCGCTTTCTTGTGAGCTGGCCGCAACACCGCAGGATTGCTTCAGGCCCTAATCTGGTTCCGGCATGGCATGCTGAGCCTTTGGTTAATTCCTCTTCCTGGTTGGAAATGAGAGTTAAATTTTCCCGTCCAAACACCTCCAGCTAGTCTCTCATTGGTTCTCCCTATTCCTGTTCATCTTCCACGGAATTTGCAAACTGGGCCAAACAGGAGGTTAAAGGCACTGACTCTCCAAGTCGGGAGAGTGTTAGTAAAGCATCTGGAATGTTGCACCCGAGTACCAGGGCACGAGAACTGAGACATATTTCAACACGTCTCCCGATCACACGGTTGATCATACTCTGGGTTCCACATGCATGTATTAGCTGAAGGAAGAATCCCTTAAACCTGGAGAGTTGAGACCCGTGGAATGGGTACCATGCAATATGACTTCAAAGGGTCTTCATTTGCTCACCAAAACTCTCCAATCCTATCACTGCTGCGTTTATGCCCATGTACTCACGATTGATTCACTTTCAGAGACATAGCAATCCATAGGTTTTAAGATATTTACTAGTCAGATACATTCTTAGGCGTTTAATATGGGCTGTTGAGTCCATTTCGTTGAGCAAGGAGTAGCTCTTGTCTATTACATATTTGGCTTAAGGAACTTTATCTGTGCTCATTTCAATCTCTGGTTTTATGCAGCACCCCAACTCACCTTTCCCCTTAAGCAAGCATAAGTTGGTTTTCTAAATTTGAGACTCTGTTTTGTTTTGTAATCCAGTTCCTGTGTAGCCAAGTTTACATTCCGTGTATTAGTGATATCTTATGATGTTTCTTATTCTGTGTGACTTATCTCAGTTAGAATCATCATACCTGAATCCACTCTATGCTGCTACGGGCCTGATGACATAGATTTCATTGCTGAGTGATATTGCATTGTACGTAAGTACCACAACTTCTTTATCCATTTTTCACTTTCTGCGATACTGAACTTGTACCATAAACAAGGTTCTTGTAACCAGAGCTTTCGCAAACTTTGCCGTGGCTGTGTCTTTTTGATTTTAATTTCCCTAAGCTATAGGACCATAAGTCGAAGTGCCCTAGGCTCTGTTGCTTTGTTTTTTAGATGTTTCAGGAAACACCACACACTTCTCCCCAGTGGCTGTTGGCAATTTACATCCCACCCACCAGCATAAAAAGGCTCCCAGTTCTCCATGGCCTGTCCTGCCTTTCTGGATTTTACACTTTTTTCAGATGGCCCTTTTGAACGGGGGGAAGTGAGACTTCATTGTAGTGCAGATTTCCTTTGCAAGCTTGCTTGGTTGGCCAAAAAGGGCGTACACGTTTTTTTCCTGAATATATTCAGGAAAAAACACGTACACCCTTTTTGGCCAAGTGCATCATTGTCGACTTTCTGCCTCTTTTCCTATGCTTTAAATGCAATTCCAGTCTACATCCTGAAATCGGATTCTTGCAATTCTGCACCGCTTTGAAGTCATCTTGGCAGCCTTACTTTAGTATATTTTTGGACGAGAGCTGTCATTTATAACTCTGCAGGTTTGTGAATTACAGTGCCCCTGAGCTCCTTTCTTCAACTCGCTTTCTTGTGAGCTGGCCGCAACACCGCAGGATTGCTTCAGGCCCTAATCTGGTTCCGGCACGGCACGCTGAGCCTTTGGTTAATTCCTCTTCCTGGTGGGAAATGAGAGTTAAATTTGCCCGTCCAGACACCTCCAGCTAGTCTCTCATTGGTTCTCCCTATTCCTGTTCATCTTCCGCAGAAATTGCAAAGTGGGCCAAACAGGAGGTTAAAGGCACTGACTCTCCAAGTCGGGAGAGTGTTAGTAAAGCATCTGGAATGTTGCACCCGTTTACCAGGGGAGGAAAACTGAGACATATTTGAACACGTCTCCCGATCACACTGTTGATCATACTCTGGGTTCCACATGCATGTTTTAGCTGAAGGAAGAATCCCTTAAACCTGGAGAGTTGAGACCCGTGGAATGGGTACCATTCAATATGACTTCAAAGGGTCTTCGTTTGCTCACCGAACCTCTCCAATCCTATCACTGCTGCGTTTATGCCCCTCTACACATGCTTGATTCTCTTTCGGAGACATAGCAATCCATAGATTTTAAGATATTACTAGTCAGGTACATTCTTAGGCGTTTAATATGGGGTTTTGAGTCCATTTCGTTGAGCAAGGAGTAGCTCTTGTCTATTACATATTTGGCTTAAGGAAATTTATTTGTGCTCATTTCAATCTCTGGTTTTATGCAGCACCCCAACTCACCTTTCCCCTTAAGGAAGCATAAGTTGATTTTCTAAATTTGGGACCATGTTCTGTTTTGAAATTCAGTTCCTGTGTAGCCAAGTTTACATTCCGTGTATTAGTGATATCTTATGATGTTTCTTTTTCTGTGTGACTTATTTCAGTTAGAATCATCATACCTGAATCCACTCATTATGCTGCTATGGGCCTGATGACATAGATGTCGTTGCTGAGTGATATTGCATTGTACGTAAGTACCACAACTTCTTTATCCATGTTTCACTTTCTGCGATATTGAACTTGTCCAGTAAAAGAGTTTCTTGTAAACAGAGCCATCCCAAACTTCGGGGTGGCTGTGTCTTTTTGATTTTAATTTCCCTAAGCTATAGGACCATAAGTGGAAGTGCCCTAGGCTCTGTTGCTTTGTTTTTTAGATGTTTCAGGAAACACCATACACTTCTCCCCAGTGGCTGTTTGCAATTTACATCCCGCCCATCAGCATAACAAGGCTCCCAGTTCTCCATGGCCTGTCCTGCCTTTCTGGATTTTACACTTTTTTCAGATGGCCCTTTTGACCGGGGGGAAGTGAGACTTCATTGTAGTGCAGATTTCGTTTGCAAGCTTGCTTGGTTGGCCAAAAAGGGCATATGCGTTTTTTCCTGAATATATTCAGGAAAAAACGCATACGCCCTTTTTGGCCAAGTGCATCATTGTCGACCTTCTGCCTCTTTTCCTATGCTTTAAATGCAATTCCAGTCTACCTCCTGAAATGGGTTTCCTGCAATTCTGCCCCGCTTTCAAGTCCTCTTGTCAGCCTTACTTCAGTATATTTTTGGATGATAGCTGTCATTTATAACTGTGCAGGTTTGTGAATTACAGTGCCCCTGAGCTCCTTTCTTCAACTCGCTTTCTTGTGAGCTGGCGACAACACCGCAGGATTGCTTCTGGCCCTAATCTGGTTCTGGCACGACACGCTGAGCCTTTGCTTAATTCCTCTTCCTGGTGGGAAATGAGAGTTAAATTTGCCCGTCCAGACACCTCCAGCTAGTCTCTCATTGGTTCTCCCAATTCCTGTTCATCTTCCGCAGAAATTGCAAACTGGGCCAAACAGGAGGTTAAAGGCCCTGACTCTCCAAGACGGAAGAGTGTTAGTAAAGCGTCTGTAATGTTGCACCCGAGTACCAGGGGACGAAAACTGAGACATATTTGAACACGTCTCCCGATCACACGGTTGATCATACTCTGGGTTCCACATGCATGCTTTAGCTGAAGGAAGAATCCCGTAAACCTGGAGAGTTGAGACCCGTGGAATGGGTACCATGCAATATGACTTCAAAGGGTCTTCATTTGCTCACCGAACCTCTCCAATCCTATCACTGCTGCGTTTATGCCCCTGTACACAAGCTTGATTCTGTTTCGGAGACATAGCGATCCATAGGTTTTAAGATACTTACTAGTCAGGTACATTCTTAGGCGTTTAATATGGGGTGTTGAGTCCATTTCGTTAAGCAAGGAGTAGCTCTTGTCTATTACATATTTCGCTTAAGGAAATTTATCTGTGCTCATTTCAATCTCTGGTTTTTTGCAGCACCCCAACTCACCTTTCCCCTTAAGCAAGCATAAGTTGGTTTTCTAAATTTGAGACCCTGTTCTGTTTTGTAATCCAGTTCTGTGTAGCCAAGTTTACATTCCGTGTATTAGTGATATCTTATGATGTTTCTTTTTCTCTGTGACTTATTTCAGTTAGAATCATCATACCTGAATCCACTCATTACGCTGCTATGGGCATGATGACATAGATTTCATTGCTGAGTGATATTGCATTGTACGTAAGTAGCACAAATTCTTTATCCATTTTTCACTTTCTGCGATATTGAACTTGTACCATAAACGAGGTTCTTGTAAACAGAGCCGTCCCAAACATTTGGGTGGCTGTGTCTTTTTGATTTTAATTTCCCTAAGCTATAGGACCATAAGTGGAATTGCCCTAGGCTCTCTTGCTTTGTTTTTTAGATGTTTCAGGAAACACCATACACTTCTCCCGAGTGGCTGTTGGCAATTTACATCCCACCCATCAGCATAACAATGCTCCCAGTTCTCCATGGCCTGTCCTGCCTTTCTGGATTTTACACTTTTTTCAGATGGCCCTTTTGACCGCGGGGAAGTGAGACTTCATTGTAGTGCAGATTTCCTTTGCAAGCTTGCTTGGTTGGCCAAAAAGGGCGTATGCGTTTTTTCCTGAATATATTCAGGAAAAAACGCATACGCACTTTTTGGCCATGTGCATCATTGTCGACGTTCTGCCTCTTTTCCTATGCTTTAAATGCAATTCCAGTCTACCTCCTGAAATCGGTTTCCTGCAATTCTGCCCCGCTTTCAAGTCCTCTTGGCAGCCTTACTTCAATATATTTTTGGACGATAGCTGTCATTTATAACTCTGCAGGTTTGTGAATTACAGTGCCCCTGAGCTCCTTTCTTCAACTCGCTTTCTTGTGAGCTGGCCGCAGCACCGCAGGATTGCTTCAGGCCCTAATCTGGTTCCGGCACGGCCCGCTGAGCCTTTGGTTAATTCCTCTTCCTGGTGGGAAATGAGAGTTAAATTTGCCCGTCCAGACACCTCCAGCTAGTCTCTCATTGGTTCTCCCTATTCCTGTTCATCTTCCGCAGAAATTGCAAACTGGGCCAAACAGGAGGTTAAAGGCACTGACTCTCCCAGTCGGGAGAGTGTTAGTAAAGCGTCTGGAATGTTGCACCCGAGTACCAGGGGACGAGAACTGAGACATATTGGAACACGTCTCCCGATCACACGGATGATCATACTCTGGGTTCCACATGTATGATTTAGGTGAAGGAAGAATCCCTTAAACCTGGAGAGTTGAGACCCGTGGAATGGGTACCATGCAATATGACTTCAAAGGGTCTTCATTTGCTCACCGAACCTCTCCAATCCTATCACTGCTGCGTTTATGCCCCTGTACACACGCTAGATTCTCTTTCGGAGACATAGCGATCCATAAGTTTTAAGATACTTACTAGTCAGGTACATTCTTAGGCGTTTAATATGGGGTGTTGAGTCCATTTCATTGAGCAAGGAGTAGCTCTTGTGTATTACATATTTGGCTTAAGGAACTTTATCTGTGCTCATTTCAATCTCTGGTTTTATGCAGCACCCCAACTCACCTTTCCCCTTAAGCAAGCATAAGTTGGTTTTCTAAATTTGAGACCCTGTTCTGTTTTGTAATCCAGTTCCTGTGTAGCCAGGTTTACATTCCGTGTATTAGAAATATCTTATGATGTTTCTTTTTCTGTGTGAATTATTTCAGTTAGAATCATCATACCTGAATCCACTCATTATGCTGCTATGGGCCTGATGACATAGATTTCATTGCTGAGTGATATTGCATTGTACGTAAGTACCACAACTTCTTTATCCATTTTTCACTTTTTGCGATATTGAACTTGTCCCGTAAACGAGTTTCTTGTAAACAGAGCCGTCCCAAACTTAGGGGTGGCTGTGTCTTTTTGATTTTAATTTCCCTAAGCTATAGGGCCATAAGTGGAAATGCCCTAGGCTCTGTTGCTTTGTTTTTTTGATGTTTCAGGAAACACCATACACTTCTCCCGAGTGGCTGTTGGCAATTTACATCCCGCCCATCAGCATAACAAGGCTCCCAGTTCTCCATGGCCTGTCCTGCCTTTTTGGATTTTACACTTTTTTCAGATGGCCCTTTTGACCAGGGGGAAGTGAGACTTCATTGTAGTGCAGATTTCCTTTGCAAGCTTGCTTGGTTGGCCAAAAAGGGCGTATGCGTTTTTTCCTGAATATATTCAGGAAAAAACGCATACGCCCTTTTTGGCCAAGTGCATCATTGCCGACTTTCTGACTCTTTTCCTATGCTTTAAGTGCAATTCCCGTCTACCTCCTGAAATCGGTTTCCTGTAATTCTGCCCCGCTTTCAAGTCCTCTTGGCAGCCTTACTTCAGTATATTTTTGGACGATAGCTGTCATTTATAACTCTGCAGCTTTGTGAATTACAGTGCCCCTGAGCTCCTTTCTTCAATTCGCTTTCTTGTGAGCTGTCCGCAACACCGCAGGATTGTTTCAGGCCCTAATCTGGTTCCGGCACGGCATGCTGAGCATTTGGTTAATTCCTCTTCCTGCTGGGAAATGAGAGTTAAATTTGCCCGTCCAGACACCTCCAGCTAGTCTCTCATTGTTTCTCGCTATTCCTGTTCATCTTCCGCAGAAATTGCAAACTGGGCCAAACAGGAGGTTAAAGGCACTGACTCTCCAACTCGGGAGAGTGTCAGTAAAGCATCTGGAATGTTGCACCCGAGTACCAGGGGACGAGAACTGAGACATATTTGAACACGTCTCCCGATCACATGGTTGATCATACTCTGGGTTCCACATGCATGTTTCAGCTGAAGGAAGATTCCCTTAAACCTGGAGAGTTGAGACCCGTGGAATGGGTACCATGCAATATGACTTCAAAGGGTCTTCATTTGCTCACTGAACCTCTCCAATCCTAACACTTCTGCGTTTATGTTCCCGTACACATGCTTGATTCTCTTTCAGAGACATAGCAATCCATAGGTTTTAAGATACTTACTAGTCAGGTACATTCTTAGGCGTTTAATATGCGGTGTTGAGTCCATTTCGTTGAATAAGGAGTAGCTCTTGTCTATTCCATATTTGGCTTAAGGAACTTTATCTGTGTTCATTTCAATCTCTGGTTTTATGCTGCATCCCAACTCACCTTTCCCCTTAAGCAAGCATAAGTTGGTTTTCTAAATTTGAGACCCTGTTCTGTTTTGTAATTCAGTTCCTGTGTAGCCAACTTTACATTCCGTGTATTAGTGATATCTTATGATGTTTCTTTTTCTGTGTGACTTATTTCAGTTAGAATCATCATACCTGAACCCACTCATTTTGTGCTACAGGCCTGTTGACAGAGATTTCATTGCTGAGTGATATTGCATTGTACGTAAGTAGCACAAATTCTTTATCCATTTTTCACTTTCTGCGATATTGAACTTGTACCATAAACGAGGTTCTTGTAAACAGAGCCGTCCCAAACATTTGGGTGGCTGTGTCTTTTTGATTTTAATTTCCCTAAGCTATAGGACCATAAGTGGAAGTGCCCTAGGCTCTGTTGCTTTGTTTTTTAGATGTTTCAGGAAACACCATACACTTCTCCCGAGTGGCTGTTGGCAATTTACATCCCACCCATCAGCATAACAATGCTCCCAGTTCTCCATGGCCTGTCCTGCCTTTCTGGATTTTACACTTTTTTCAGATGGCCCTTTTGACCGCGGGGAAGTGAGACTTCATTGTAGTGCAGATTTCCTTTGCAAGCTTGCTTGGTTGGCCAAAAAGGGCGTATGCGTTTTTTCCTGAATATATTCAGGACAAAACGCATACGCACTTTTTGGCCATGTGCATCATTGTCGACGTTCTGCCTCTTTTCCTATGCTTTAAATGCAATTCCAGTCTACCTCCTGAAATCGGTTTCCTGCAATTCTGCCCCGCTTTCAAGTCCTCTTGGCAGCCTTACTTCAATATATTTTTGGACGATAGCTGTCATTTATAACTCTGCAGATTTGTGAATTACAGTGCCCCTGAGCTCCTTTCTTCAACTCGCTTTCTTGTGAGCTGGCCGCAGCACCGCAGGATTGCTTCAGGCCCTAATCTGGTTCCGGCATGGCACGCTGAGCCTTTGGATAATTCCTCTTACTGGTGGGAAATGAGAGTTAAATTTGCCCGTCCAGACACCTCCAGCTAGTCTCTCATTGGTTCTCCCTATTCCTGTACATCTTCCGCGGAATTTGCAAACTGGGTCAAACAGGAGGTTAAAGGCACTGACTCTCCAAGTCGGGAGAGTGTTAGTAAAGCGTCTGGAATGTTGCACCCGAGTACCAGGGGACGAAAACTGAGACATATTTGAACACGTCTCCCGATCACATGGTTGATCATACTCTGGGTTCCACATGCATGTTTCAGCTGAAGGAAGATTCCCTTAAAGCTGGAGAGTTGAGACCCGTGGAATGGGTACCATGCAATATGACTTCAAAGGGTCTTCATTTGCTCACCGAACCTCTCCAATCCTAACACTTCTGCGTTTATGTCCCTGTACACACGCTTGATTCTCTTTCAGAGACATAGCAATCCATAGGTTTTAAGATACTTACTAGTCAGGTACATTCTTAGGCGTTTAATATGCGGTGTTGAGTCCATTTCGTTGAGCAAGTAGTAGCTCTTGTCTATTACATATTTGGCTTAAGGAACTTTATCTGTGCTCATTTCAATCTCTGGTTTTATGCAGCACCCCAACTCACCTTTCCCCTTAAGCAAGCATAAGTTGGTTTTCTAAATTTGAGACCCTGTTGTGTTTTGTAATCCAGTTCCTGTGTAGCCAAGTTTACATTCCGTGTATTAGTGATATCTTATGATGTTTCTTTTTCTGTGTGACTTATTTCAGTTAGAATCATCATACCTGAACCCACTCATTTTCTGCTACAGGCCTGTTGACATAGATTTCATTGCTGAGTGATATTGCATTGTACGTAAGTACCACAACTTCTTTATCCATTTTTCACTTTCTGGGATATTGAACTTGTACCATAAACGAGATTCTTGTAAACAGAGCCATCCCAAACTTTGGGGTGGCTGTGTCTTTTTTATTTTAATTTCCCTAAGCTATAGGACCATAAGTGGATTTGACCTAGGCTCTGTTGCTTTGTTTTTTAGATGTTTCAGGAAACACCATACACTTCTCCCGAGTGGCTGTTGGCAATTTACATCCCGCCCATCAGCATAACAGGGCTCCCAGTTCTCCATGGCCTGTCCTGCCTTTCTGGATTTTACACTTTTTTCAGATGGCCCTTTTGACTGGGGGGAAGTGAGACTTCATTGTAGTGCAGATTTCCTTTGCAAGCTTGCTTGGTTGGCAAAAAATGGTGTATGCGTTTTTTCCTGAATATATTCAGGAAAAAACGCATACGATATTTTTGGCTAAGTGCATCATTGTGGACGTTCTTCCTCTTTTCCTATGCTTTAAATGCAATTCCAGTCTACCTCCTGAAATCGGTTTCCTGCAATTCTTCCCCGCTTTCAAGTCCTCTTGGCAGCCTTACTTCAGTATATTTTTGGACGATAGCTGTCATTTATAACTCTGCAGGTTTGTGAATTACAGTGCCCCTGAGCTCCTTTCTTCAACTCGCTTTCTTGTGAGCTGGCCGCAACACTGCAGGATTGCTTCAGGCCCTAATCTGGTTCCGGCACGGCACGCTGAGCCTTTGGTTAATTCCTCTTCCTGGTGGGAAATGAGAGTTAAATTTGCCCGTCCAGACACCTCCAGGTAGTCTCTCATTGGTTCTCCCTATTCCTGTTCATCTTCCGCAGAAATTGCAAACTGGGCCAAACAGGACGTTAAAGGCACTGACTCTCCAAGTCAGGAGAGTGTTAGTAAATCGTCTGGAATGTTGCACCCGAGTACCAGGGGACGAAAACTGAGACATACTTAAACACGTCTCCCGATCACATGGTTGATCATACTCTGGGTTCCATATGCATGTTTCAGCTGAAGGAAGAATTCCTTAAACCTGGAGAGTTGAGACCCGTGGAATGGGAACCATGCAATATGACTTCAAAGGGTCTTCATTTGCTCACCGAACCTCTCCAATCCTATCACTGCTGCGTTTATGCCCCTGTACACATGGTTGATTCTCTTTCAGAGACATAGCAATCCATAGGTTTTAAGATACTTACTAGTCAGGTACATTCATTGGCGTTTAATATGGGGTGTTGAGTCCATTTCGTTGAGCAAGGAGTAGCTCTTGTCTATTCCATATTTGGCTTAAGGAACTTTATCTGTGCTCATTTCAATCTCTGGTTTTATGAAGCACCCCAACTCACCTTTCCCCTTAAGCAAGCATAAGTTGGTTTTCTAAATTTGAGACACTGTTCTGTTTTGTAATTCAGTTCCTGTGTAGCCAAGTTTACATTCCGTGTATTAGTGATATCTTACGATGTTTCTTTTTCTGTGTGACTTATTTCAGTTAGAATCATCATACCTGAACCCACTCATTTTCTGCTACAGGCCTGTTGACAGAGATTTCATTGCTGAGTGATATTGCATTGTACGTAAGTAGCACAAATTCTTTATCCATTTTTCACTTTCTGCGATATTGAACTTGTACCATAAACGAGGTTCTTGTAAACAGAGCCATCCCAAACATTGGGGTGGCTGTGTCTTTTTGATTTTAATTTCCCTAAGCTATAGGACCATAAGTGGAAGTGCCCTAGGCTCTGTTGCTTTGTTTTTTAGATGTTTCAGGAAACACCATACACTTCTCCCTAGTGGCTGTTGGCAATTTACAACCCGCCCATCAGCATAACAAGGCTCCCAGTTCTCCATGGCCTGTCCTGCCTTTCTGGATTTTACACTTTTTTCAGATGGCCCCTTTGACAGGGGGGAAGTGAAACTTCATTGTAGTGCAGATTTCCTGTGCAAGCTTGCTTGGTTGGCCAAAAAGGGCGTATGCGTTTTTTCCTGAATATATTCAGGAAAAGACGCATACGCCCTTTTTGGCCAAGTGCATCATTGTCCACGTTCTGCCTCTTTTCCTATGCTTTAAATGCAATTCCAGTCTACCTCCTAAAATCGGTTTCCTGCAATTCTGCCCCGCTTTCAAGTCCTCTTGGCAGCCTTACTTCAGTATATTTTTGGACGATAGCTGTCATTTATAACTATGCACGTTTGTGAATTACAGTGCCCGTGAGCTCCTTTCTTCAACTCGCTTTCTTGTGAGCTGGCCACAACACCGCATGATTGCTTCAGACCCTAATCTGGTTCCGGCACGGCACGCTGAGCCTTTGGTTAATTCCTCTTCCTGGTGGGAAATGAGAGTTAAATTTGCCCATCCAGAAACGTCCAGCTAGTCTCTCATTGGTTCTCCCTATTCCTGTTCATCTTCCGCAGAAATTGCAAACTGGGCCAAACAGGAGGTTAAAGGCACTGACTCTCCAAGTCGGGAGAGTGTTAGTAAAGCGTCTGGAATGTTGCACCCGAGTACCAGGGGACGAAAACTGAGACATATTTGAACACGTCTCCCGATCACACGGTTGATCATACTCTGGGTTCCACAGGCATGTTTCAGCTGAAGGAAGAATCCCTTAAACCTGGAGAGTTGAGACCCGTGGAATGGGTACCATGCATTATGACTTCAAAGGGTCTTCATTTGCTCACCGAACCTCTCCAATCCTATCACTGCTGCGTTTATGCAACTGTACACACACTTGATTCTCTTTCAGAGACATAGCAATCCATAGGTTTTAAGATACTTACTAGTCAGGTACATTCTTCGGCGTTTAATATGGGGTGTTGAGTCCATTTCGTTGAGCAAGGAGTAGCTCTTGTCTATTCCATATTTGGCTTAAGGAACTTTATCTGTGCTCATTTCAATCTCTGGTTTTATGAAGCACCCCAACTCACCTTTCCCCTTAAGCAAGCATAAGTTGGTTTTCTTCATTTGAGACCCTGTTCTGTTTTGTAATTCAGTTTCTGTGTAGCCAAGTTTACATTCCATGTATTAGTGATATCTTATGATGTTTCTTTTTCTGTGTGACTTATTTCAGTTAGAATCGTCATACCTGAATCCACTCACTATGCTCCTATGGGCCTGATGACATAGATTTCATTGCTGAGTGATATTGCATTGTACGTAAGTACCACAACTTCTTTATCCATTTTTCACTTTCTGTGATATTGAACTTGTACCATAAACAAGGTTCTTGTAAACAGAGCCGTCGCAAACTTTGGGGTGGCTGTGTCTTATTGATTTTAATTTCCCTAAGCTATAGGACCATAAGTGGAAGTGCCCTAGGCTCTGTTGCTTTGTTTTTTAGATGTTTCAGGAAACACCATACACTTCTCCCCAGTGGCTGTTGGCAATTTACATCCCGCCCATCAGCATAACAAGGCTCCCAGTTCTCCATGGCCTGTCCTGCCTTTCTGGATTTTACACTTTTTTCCGATGGCCCTTTTGACCAGGCGGAAGTGAGACTTCATTGTAGTGCAGATTTCCTTTGCAAGCTTGCTTGGTTGGCCAAAAAGGGCGTATGCGTTTTTTCCTGAATATATTCAGGAAAAAACGCATACGCCCTTTTTGGCCAAGTGCATCATTGTGGACGTTCTGCCTCTTTTCCTATGCTTTAAATGCAATTCCAGTCTACCTCCTGAAATCGGTTTCCTGCAATTCTGCCCCGCTTTCAAGTCCTCTTGGCAGCCTTACTTCAGTATATTTTTGGACGATAGCTGACATTTATAACTCTGCAGGTTTGTGAATTACAGTGCCCCTGAGCTCCTTTCTTCAACTCGCTTTTTTGTGAGCGGGCCACAACACCGCAGGATTGCTTCAGGCCCTAATCTTGTTCCGGCACGGCACGCTGAGCCTTTGGTTAATTCCTCTTCCTGGTGGGAAATGAGAGTTAAATTTGCCCGTCCAGACACCTCCAGCTAGTCTCTCATTGGTTCTCCCTATTCCTGTTCATATTCCGCAGAAATTGCAAACTGGGCCAAAAGGACGTTAAAGGCACTGACTCTCCAAGTCGGGAGAGTGTTAGTAAAGTGTCTGGAATGTTGCACCCAAGTACCAGGGGACGAGAACTGAGATATATTGGCACACGTCTCCCGATCAAAAGGTTGATCATACTCTGGGTTCCACATGCATGTTTTAGCTGAAGGAAGAATCCCTTAAACCTGGAGAGTTGAGACCCGTGGAATGGGTACCATGCAATATGATTTCAAAGGGTCTTCATTTGCTCACCGAACCTCTCCAATCCTATCACTGCTGCGTTTATGCCCCTGTACACATGCTTGATTCTCTTTCAGAGACATAGCAATCCATAGGTTTTAAGATACTTACTAGTCAGGTACATTCTTAGGCGTTTAATATGGGGTGTTGAGTCCATTTCATTGAACAAGGAGTAGCACTTGTCTATTCCATATTTGGCTTAAGGAACTTTATCTGTGCTCATTTCAATCTCTGGTTTTATGCAGCACCCCAACTCACCTTTCCCCTTAAGCAAGCATAAGTTGGTTTTCTAAATTTGAGACCCTGTTCTGTTTTTTAATCCAGTTCCTGTGTAGCCAAGTTTACATTCCGTGTATTAGTGATATCTTATGATGTTTCTTTTTCTGTGTGACTTATTTCAGTTAGAATCATCATACCTGAACCCACTCATTTTCTGCTACAGGCCTGTTGACATAGATTTCATTGCTGAGTGATATTGCATTGTACGTAAGTACCACAACTTCTTTATCCATTTATCGCTTTCTGCGATATTGAACTTGTACCATAAACGAGGTTCTTGTAAACAGAGCCATCCCAAACTTTGGGGTGGCTGTGTCTTTTTTATTTTAATTTCCCTAAGCTATAGGACCATAAGTGGATTTGACCTAGGCTCTGTTGCTTTGTTTTTTAGATATTTCAGGAAACACCATACACTTCTCCCGAGTGGCTGTTGGCAATTTACATCCCACCCATCAGCATAACAGGGCTCCCTGTTCTCCATGGCCTGTCCTGCCTTTCTGGATTTTACACTTTTTTCAGATGGCCCTTTTGACTGGGGGGAAGTGAGACTTCATTGTAGTGCAGATTTCCTTTGCAAGCTTGCTTGGTTGGCCAAAAATGGTGTATGCGTTTTTTCCTGAATATATTCAGGAAAAAACGCACATGACATTTTTGGCCAAGTGCATCATTGTGGACGTTCTTCCTCTTTTCCTATGCTTTAAATGCAATTCCAGTCTACTCCTGAAATCGGTTTCCTGCAATTCTGCCCCGCTTTCAAGTCCTCTTGGCAGCCTTACTTCAGTATATTTTTGGACGATAGCTGTCATTTATAACTCTGCAGGTTTGTGAATTACAGTGCCCCTGAGCTCCTTTCTTCAACTCGCTTTCTTGTGAGCTGGCCGCAACACCGCAGGATTGATTCAGGCCCTAATCTGGTTCCGGCACGGCACGCTGAGCCTTTGGTTAATTCCTCTTCCTGGTGGGAAATGAGAGTTAAATTTGCCCGTCCAGACACCTCCAGCTAGTCTCTCATTGGTTCTCCCTATTCCTGTTCATCTTCCGCAGAAATTGCAAACTGGGCCAAACAGGACGTTAAAGGCACTGACTCTCCAAGTCGGGAGAGTGTTACTAAAGTGTCTGGAATGTTACACCCGAGTACCAGGGGACAAGAACTGAGATATATTGGCACACGTCTCCCGATCACATGGTTGATCATACTCTGGGTTCCACATGCATGTTTTAGCTGAAGGAAGAATCCCTTAAACCTGGAGAGTTGAGACCCTTGGAATGGGTACCATGCAATATGATTTCAAAGGGTCTTCGTTTGCTCACCGAACCTCTCCAATCCTATCACTGCTGCGTTTATATCCCTGTACACATGCGTGATTCTCTTTCGGAGACATAGCAATCCATAGGTTTTAAGATACTTACTAGTCAGGTACATTCTTAGGCGTTTAATATGGGGTGTTGAGTCCATTTCATTGAACAAGGAGTAGCACTTGTCTATTCCATATTTGGCTTAAGGAACTTTATCTGTGCTCATTTCAATCTCTGGTTTTATGCAGTGCCCAAACTCACCTTCCCCTTAAGCAAGCATAAGTTGGTTTTCTAAATTTGAGACCCTGTTCTGTTTTGTAATCCAGTTCCTGTGTAGCCAAGTTTACATTCCGTGTATTAGTGATATCTTATGATGTTTCTTTTTCTGTGTGACTTATTTCAGTTAGAATCATCATACCTGAACCCACTCATTTTCTGCTACAGGCCTGTTGACATAGATTTCATTGCTGAGTGATATTGCATTGTACGTAAGTACCACAACTGCTTTATCCATTTTTCGCTTTCTGCGATATTGAACTTGTACCATAAACGAGGTTCTTGTAAACAGAGCCATCCCAAACTTTGGGGTGGCTGTGTCTTTTTGATTTTAATTTCCCTAAGCTATAGGACCATAAGTGGAATTGACCTAGGCTCTGTTACTTTCTTTTTTAGATGTTTCAGGAAACACCATACACTTCTCCCGAGTGAATATATTCAGGAAAAAATGCATACGCCCTGTTTGTCCAAGTGCATCATTGTGGACGTTCTGCCTCTTTTCCTATGCTTTAAATGCAATTAGAGTCTACCTCCTGAAATCGGTTTTCTGCAATTCTGCCCCGCTTTCAAGTCCTCTTGGCAGCCTTACTTCAGTATATTTTTGGACGATAGCTGTCATTTATAATTCTGCAGGTTTGTGAATTACAGGGACCCTGAGCTCCTTTCTTCAACTCGCTTTCTTGTGAGCTGGCCGCAACACCGCAGGATTGCTTCAGGCCCTAATCTTGTTCCGGCACGGCACGCTGAGCCTTTGGTTAATTCCTCTTCCTGGTGGGAAATGAGAGTTAAATTTGCCCGTCCAGACACCTCCAGCTAGTCTCTCATTGGTTCTCCCTATTCCTGTTCATCTTCTGCAGAAATTGCAAACTGGGCCAAACAGGAGGTTAAAGGCACTGACTCTCCAAGTCGGGAGAGTGTTAGTAAAGCGTCTGGAATGTTGCACCCGAGTACCAGGGGACGAGAACTGAGACATATTGGAACACGTCTCCCGATCACACGGTTGATCATACTCTGGGTTCCACATGCATGTTTCAGCTGAAGGAAGATTCCCTTAAAGTTGGAGAGTTGAGACCCGTGGAATGGGTACCATGCAATATGACTTCAAAGGGTTTTCATTTGCTCACCGAACCTCTCCAATCCTAACACTTCTGCGTTTATGTCCCTGTACACACGCTTGATTCTCTTTCAGAGACATAGCAATCCATAGGTTTTAAGATACTTACTAGTCAGGTACATTCTTAGGCGTTTAATATGCGGTTTTGAGTACATTTCGTTGAGCAAGTAGTAGCTCTTGTCTATTACATATTTGGCTTGAGGAAATTTATCTGTGTTCATTTCAATCTCTGGTTTTATGCAGCACCCCAACTCACCTTTCCCCTTAAGCAAGCATAAGTTGGTTTTCTAAATTTGAGACCCTGTTCTGTTTTGTAATCCAGTTCCTGTGTAGCCAATTCTACATTCCGTGTATTAGTGATATCTTATGATGTTTCTTTTTCTGTGTGACTTATTTCAGTTAGAATCATCATACCTGAATCCACTCTATGCTGTTACGGGCCTGATGACGTAGATTTCATTGCTGAGTGATATTGCATTGTACGTAATTACCACAACTTCTTTATCCATTTTTTACTTTCTGCGATATTGAACTTGTACCGTAAACGATGTTCTTGTAAACAGAGCCGTCCCAAACTTTGGGGTGGCTGTGTCTTTTTGATTTTAATTTCCCTAAGCTATAGACCCATAAGTGGAAGTGCCCTAGGCTCCGTTGCTTTGTTTTTTAGATGTTTCAGGAAACACCATACACTTCTCTCGAGTGGCTGTTGGCAATTTACATCCCGCCCATCAGCATAACAAGGCTCCCAGTTCTCTATGGACTCTCCTGCCTTTCTCGATTTTACACTTTTTTCAGATGGCCCTTTTGACCGGGGGGAAGTGAGACTTCATTGTAGTGCAGATTTCCTTTGCAAGCTTGCTTGGTTGGCCAAAAATGGTGTATGCGTTTTTTCCTGAATATATTCAGGAAAAAACGCATACGACATTTTTGGCCAAGTGCATCATTTTGGACGTTCTTCCTCTTTTCCTGTGCTTTAAATGCAATTCCAGTCTCCCTCCTGAAATCGGTTTTCTGCAATTCTGCCCCGCATTCAAGTCCTCTTGGCAGCCTTACTTCAGTATATTTTTGGACGATAGCTGTCATTTATAACTCTGCACGTTTGTGAATTACAGTGCCCGTGAGCTCCTTTCTTCAACTCGCTTTCTTGTGAGCGGGCCACAACACCGCAGGATTGCTTCAGGCCCTAATGTGGTTCCGGCACGGGACGCTGAGCCTTTGGTTAATTCCTCTTCCTGGTGGGAAATGAGAGTTAAATTTGCCCGTCCAAACACCTCCAGCTAGTCTCTCATTGCTTCTAACTTTCCTGTTCATCTTCTGCAGAAATTGCAATCTGGGCCAAACAGGAGGTTAAAGGCACTGACTCTCCAAGTCAGGAGAGTGTTAGTAAAGCGTCTGGAATGTTGCACCCGAGTACCAGTGGACGAAAACTGAGACATATTTGAGAACGTCTCCTGATCACACGGTTGATCATACTCTGGGTTCCACATGCATGTTTCAGCTGAAGGAAGAATCCCTTAAACCTGGAGAGTTGAGACCCGTGGAATGGGTAGCATGTAATATGACTTCAAAGGGTCATTCTTTGCTCACCGAACCTCTCAAATCCTATCACTGCTGCGTTTATGCCCCTGTACACATGCTTGATTCTCTTTCGGAGACATAGCAATCCATAGGTTTTAAGATACTTACTAATCAGGTACATTCTTAGGCGTTTAATATGGGGTGTTGAGTCCATTTCGTTGAGCAAGGAGTAGCTCTTGTCTATTCCATATTTGGCTTAAGGAACTTTATCTGTGCTCATTTCAATCTCTGGTTTTATGCAGCACCCCAACTCACATTTCCCCTTAAGCAAGCATAAGTTGTTTTTCTAAATTTTAGACCCTGTTCTCTTTTGTAATCCAGTTCCTGTGTAGCCAAGTTTACATTCCGTGTATTAGTGATATCTTATGTTGTTTCTTTTTCTGTGTGACTTATTTCAGTTAGAATCCTCATACCTGAACCCACTCATTATGCTGCTATGGGCCTGATGAAATAGATTTCATTGCTGAGTGATATTGCATTGTATGTAAGTACCACAAATTCTTTATCCATTTTTCACTTTCTGCGATATTGAACTTGTACAGTAAACGAGGTTCTTGTAATCAGAGCCGTCCCAAACTTTGGGGTGGCTGTGTCTTTTTGATTTTAATTTCCCTAAGCTATAGGACCATAAGTGGAAGTGCCCTAGGCTCTGTTGCTTTGTTTTTCAGATGTTTCAGGAAACACCATACACTTCTCCCGAGTGGCTGTTGGCAATTTACATCCCACCCATCAGCATAACAAGGCTCCCATTTCTCCATGGCCTGTCCTGCCTTTCTGGATTTTACACTTTTTTCAGATGGCCCTTTTGACCTGGGGGAAGTGAGACTACATTGTAGTGCAGATTTCCTTTTCAAGCTTGCTTGGTTGGCCAAAAAGGCGTATGCGTTTTCTCCTGAATATATTCAGGAAAAAACGCATACGCCCTTTTTGGCCAAGTGCATCATTGTCGACCTTCTGCCTCTTTTCCTATGCTTTAAATGCAATTCCAGTCTACCTCCTGAAATCGGGTTCCTGCAATTCTGCCCCGCTTTCAAGTCCTCTTGGCAGCCTTACTTCAGTTTATTTTTGGACGATAGCTGTCATTTATAACTCTGCAGGTTTGTGAATTACAGTGCCCCTGAGCTCCTTTCTTCAACTCGCTTTCTTGTGAGCTGCCCGGAACACCGCAGGAATGATTCAGGCTCAAATCTTGTTCCGCCATGGCACGCTGAGCCTTTGGTTAATTCCTCTTCCTGGTCGGAAATGAGAGTTAAATTTGCCCATCCAGACACTTCCAGCTAGTCTCTCATTGGTTCTCCCTATTCCTGTTCATCTTCCGCAGAAATTGCAAACTGGGCCAAACAGGAGGTTAAAGGCACTGACTCTCCAAGTCGGGAGAGGGTTAGTGAAGCATCTGGAATGTTGCACCCAAGTACCAGGTAACGAGAAATGAGACATATTTGAACACGTCTCAGGATCACACGGTTGATCATACTCTGGGTTCCACATGCGTGTTTTAGCTGAAGGAAAAATCCCTTAAACCTGGAGAGTTGAGACCCGTGGAATATGTACCATGCAATATGACTTCAAAGGGTCTTCATTTGCTCACTGAACCTCTCCAATCGTATCACTGCTGCGTTTATGCCCCTATACACACACTTGATTCTCTTTCGGAGACATAGCAATCCATAGGTTTTAAGATACTTACTAGTCAGGTACATACTTAGCCGTTTAATATGGGGTGTTGAGTCCATCTCATTGAGCAAGGAGTAGCTCTTGTCTATTACATATTTGGCTTAAGGAACTTTATCTGTGCTCATTTCAATATGTGTTTTTGTGCAGCACCCCAACTCACCTTTCCCCTTAAGCAAGCATAAGTTGGTTTTCTAAATTTGACACCTTATTCTGTTTTGTAATTCAGTTACTGTGTAGCAAGTTTACATTCCGTGTATTAGTGATATCTTATGATGTTTCTTTTTCTCTGTGACTTATTTCAGTTAGAATCATCATAACTGAATCCACACATTATGCTGCTACGGGCCTGATGACATAGATTTCATTGCTGAGTGATATTGCGTTGTACGTAAGTAGCACAAATTCTTTATCCATTTTTCGCTTTCTGCGATATTGAACTTGTACCATAAACGAGGTTCTTGTAAACAGAGCCATCCCAAACTTTGGGGTGGCTGTGTCTTTTTGATTTTAATTTCCCTAAGCTATAGGAACATAAGTGGATTTGACCTAGGCTCTGTTGCTTTGTTTTTTAGATGTTTCAGGAATCACCATACACTTCTCCCGAGTGGCTGTTGGCAATTTACATCCCACCCATCAGCATAACAGGGCTCCCAGTTCTCCATGGCCTGTCCTGCCTTTCTGGATTTTACACTTTTTTCAGATGGCCCTTTTGACTGGGGGGTAGTGAGACTTCATTGTAGTGCAGATTTCCTTTGCAAGCTTGCTTGGTTGGCCAAAAATGGTGTATGCGTTTTTTCCTGAATATATTCAGGAAAAAACGCATATGACATTTTTGGCCAAGTGCATCATTGTGGACGTTCTTCCTCTTTTCCTATGCTTTAAATGCAATTCCAGTCTACTCCTGAAATCGGTTTCCTGCAATTCTGTCCCGCTTTCAAGTCCTCTTGGCAGCCTTACTTCAGTATATTTTTGGACGATAGCTGTCATTTATAACTCTGCAGGTTTGTGAATTACAGTGCCCCTGAGCTCCTTTCTTCAACTCGCTTTCTTGTGAGCTGGCCGCAACACCGCAGGATTGCTTCAGGCCCAAATCTGTTTCCGGCACGGCACGCTGAGCCTTTGGTTAATTCCTCTTCCTGGTGGGAAATGAGAGTTAAATTTGCCCGTCCAGACACCTCCAGCTAGTCTCTCATTGGTTCTCCCTATTCCTGTTCATCTTCCGCAGAAATTGCAAACTGGGCCAAACAGGACGTTAAAGGCACTGACTCTCCAAGTCGGGAGAGTGTTAGTAAAGTGTCTGGAATGTTACACCCGAGTACCAGGGGACGAGAACTGAGATATATTGGCACACGTCTCCCGATCACATGGTTGATCATACTCTGGGTTCCACATGCATGTTTTAGCTGAAGGAAGAATCCCTTAAACCTGGAGAGTTGAGACCCGTGGAATGGGTACCATGCAATATGATTTCAAAGGGTCTTCGTTTGCTCACCGAACCTCTCCAATCCTATCACTGCTGTGTTTATACCCCTGTACACATGCTTGATTCTCTTTCGGAGACATAGCAATCCATAGGTTTTAAGATACTTACTAGTCAGGTACATTCTTAGGCGTTTAATATGGGGTGTTGAGTCCATTTCATTGAACAAGGAGTAGCACTTGTCTATTCCATATTTGGCTTAAGGAACTTTATCTGTGCTCATTTCAATCTCTGGTTTTATGCAGCACCCAAACTCACCTTCCCCTTAAGCAGGCATAAGTTGGTTTTCTAAATTTGAGACCCTGTTCTGTTTTGTAATCCAGTTCCTGTGTAGCCAAGTTTACATTCCGTGTATTAGTGATATCTTATGATGTTTCTTTTTCTGTGTGACTTATTTCAGTTAGAATCATCATACCTGAACCCACTCATTTTCTGCTACAGGCCTGTTGACATAGATTTCATTGCTGAGTGATATTGCATTGTACGTAAGTACCACAACTGCTTTATCCATTTTTCGCTTTCTGCGATATTGAACTTGTACCATAAAAGAGGTTCTTGTAAACAGAGCCATCCCAAACTTTGGGGTGGCTGTGTCTTTTTGATTTTAATTTCCCTAAGCTATAGGACCATAAGTGGAATTGACCTAGGCTCTGTTGCTTTCTTTTTTAGATGTTTCAGGAAACACCATACACTTCTCCCGAGTGAATATATTCAGGAAAAAACGCATACGCCCTGTTTGTCCAAGTGCATCATTGTGGACGTTCTGCCTCTTTTCCTATGCTTTAAATGCAATTCCAGTCTACCTCCTGAAATCGGTTTTCTGCAATTCTGCCCCGCTATCAAGTCCTCTTGGCAGCCTTACTTCAGTATATTTTTGGACGATAGCTGTCATTTATAATTCTGCAGGTTTGTGAATTACAGGGACCCTGAGCTCCTTTCTTCAACTCGCTTTCTTGTGAGCTGGCCGCAACACCGCAGGATTGCTTCAGGCCCTAATCTTGTTCCGGCACGGCACACTGAGCCTTTGGTTAATTCCTCTTCCTGGTGGGAAATGAGAGTTAAATTTGCCCGTCCAGACACCTCCAGCTAGTCTCTCATTGGTTCTCCCTATTCCTGTTCATCTTCTGCAGAAATTGCAAACTGGGCCAAACAGGAGGTTAAAGGCACTGACTCTCCAAGTCGGGAGAGTGTTAGTAAAGCGTCTGGAATGTTGCACCCGAGTACCAGGGGACGAGAACTGAGACATATTGGAACACGTCTCCTGATCACACGGTTGATCATACTCTGGGTTCCACATGCATGTTTCAGCTGAAGGAAGATTCCCTTAAAGTTGGAGAGTTGAGACCCGTGGAATGGGTACCATGCAATATGACTTCAAAGGGTCTTCATTTGCTCACCGAACCTCTCCAATCCTAACACTTCTGCGTTTATGCCCCTGTACACACGCTTGATTCTCTTTCGGAGACATAGCAATCCATAGGTTTTAAGATACTTACTAGTCAGGTACATTCTTAGGCGTTTAATATGCGGTGTTGAGTACATTTCGTTGAGCAAGTAGTAGCTCTTGTCTATTACATATTTGGCTTAAGGAACTTTATCTGTGCTCATTTCAATCTCTGGTTTTATGCAGCACCCCAACTCACCTTTCCCCTTAAGCAAGCATAAGTTGGTTTTCTAAATTTGAGACCCTGTTCTGTTTTTTAATCCAGTTCCTGTGTAGCCAATTCTACATTCCGTGTATTAGTGATATCTTATGATGTTTCTTTTTCTGTGTGACTTATTTCAGTTAGAATCATCATACCTGAATCCACTCTATGCTGTTACGGGCCTGATGACGTAGATTTCATTGCTGAGTGATATTGCATTGTACGTAAGTACCACAACTTCTTTATCCATTTTTCACTTTCTGCGATATTGAACTTGTACCGTAAACGATGTTCTTGTAAACAGAGCCATCCCAAACTTTGGGGTGGCTGTGTCTTTTTGATTTTAATTTCCCTAAGCTATAGGACCATAAGTGGAAGTACCCTAGGCTCCGTTGCTTTGTTTTTTAGATGTTTCAGGAAACACCATACACTTCTCTCCAGTGGCTGTTGGCAATTTACATCCCGCCCATCAGCATAACAACGCTCCCAGTTTTCCATGGACTGTCCTGCCTTTCTCGATTTTACACATTTTTCAGATGGCCCTTTTGACCGGGGGGAAGTGAGACTTCATTGTAGTGCAGATTTCCTTTGCAAGCTTGCTTGGTTGGCCAAAAATGGTGTATGCGTTTTTTCCTGAATATATTCAGGAAAAACCGCATACGCCCTTTTTGGCCAAGTGCATGATTGTCGATGTTCTGCCTCTTTTCCTATGCTTTAAATGCAATTCCAGTCTACCTCCTGAAATCGGTGTCCTGCAATTCTGCCCTGCTTTCAAGTCCTCTTGGCAACCTTATTTCAGTATATTTTTGGACGATAGCTGTCATTTATAAGTCTGCAGGTTTGTGAATTACAGTGCCCCTGAGCTCCTTTCTTCAACTCGCTTTCTTGTGAGCTGGCCGCAACACCGCAGGATTGCTTCAGGCCCTAATCTGGTTCCGGCACGGCACGCTGAGCCTTTGGTTAATTCCTCTTCCTGGTGGGAAATGAGAGTTAAATTTGCCCGTCCAGACACCTCCATCTTGTCTCTCATTGGTTCTCCCTATTCCTGTTCATCTTCCGCAGAAATTGCAAACTGGGCCAAACAGGAGGTTAAAGTCACTGACTTTCCAAATCGGGAGAGTGTTAGTAAAGCGTCTGGAATGTTGCACCCGAGTACCAGGGGACGAACACTGAAACATATTTGAACACGTCTCCCTATCACATGGTTGATCATACTCTGGGTTCCACATGCGTGTTTTAGCTGAAGGAAGAATCCCTTAAACCTGGAGAGTTGAGACCCGTCGAATAGGTACCATGCAATATGACTTCAAAGGGTCTTCATTTGCTCACTGAACCTCTCCAATCCTATCAGTGCTGCTTTTATGCAACTGTACACACGCTTGATTCTCTTTCAGAGACATAGCAATCCATAGGGTTTAAGATACTTACTAGTCAGGTACATACTTAGGCGTTTAATATGGGGTGTTGAGTCCATCTCGTTGAGCAAGGAGTATCTCTTGTCTATTCCATATTTGGCTTAAGGAACATTATCTGTGCTCATTTCAATCTCTGGTTTTATGCAGCACCCCAACTCACCTTTCCCCTTAAGCAATCATAAGTTGGTTTTCTAAATTTGAGAACTTATTCTGTTTTGTAATTCAGTTCCTTTGTAGCAAGTTTACATTCCGTGTATTAGTGATATCTTATGATGTTTCTTTTTCTGTGTGACTTATTTCAGTTAGAATCATCATACCTGAATCCACTCATTATGCTGCTACGGGCCTGATGACATAGATGTCATTGCTGAGTGATATTGCATTGTACGTATGTACCACAACTTCTTTATCCATTTTTCGCTTTCTGCAATATTGAACTTGTCCCGTAAACGAGGTTCTTGTAAACAAAGCCGTCCCAAACTTTGGGGTGGCTGTGTCTTTTTGATTTTAATTTCCCTAAGCTATAGCACCATAAGTGGAAGTGCCCTAGGCTCTGTTGCTTTGTTTTTTAGATGTTTCAGGAAACACCATACACTTCTCCCGAGTGGCTGTTGGCAATTTACATCCCACTCATCAGCATAACCAGGCTCCCAGTTCTCCATGGCCTGTACTGCCTTTCTGCATTTTACACTTTTTTCAGATGGCCCTTTTTACCAGGGGGAAGTGAGACTTCATTGTAGTGCAGATTTCCTTTGCAAGCTTGCTTGTTTGGCCAAAAAGGGCGTATGCGTTTTTTCCTGAATATATTCAGGAAAAAACGCATACGCCCTTTTTGTTCAAGTGCATCGTTGTGGACGTTCTGCCTCTTTTCCTATGCTTTAAATGCAATTCCAGTCGACCTCCTGAAGTCGGTTTCCTGCAATTTTGCCCCGCTTTCAAGTCCTCTTGGCAGCCTTACTTCAGTATATTTTTGGATGATAGCTGTCATTTATAACTCTGCAGGTTTGTGAATTACAGTGCCCCTGAGCTCCTTTCTTCAACTCGCTTTCTTGTGAGCTGGCCGCAACACCGCAGGATTGCTTCAGGCCCTAATCTGGTTCCGGCATGGCACGCTGAGCCTTTGGTTAATTCCTCTTCCTGGTGGGAAATGAGAGTTAAATTTGCCCGTCCAGACACCTCCAGCTAGTCTCTCTTTGGTTCTCCCTATTCCTGTTCATCTTCCACAGAAATTGCAAACTGGGCCAAACAGGAGGTTAAAGGCACTGACTCTCCAAGTCGGGAGAGTGTTAGTAAAGTGTCTGGAATGTTGCACCCGAGTACCAGGGGACAAGAACTGAGATATGTTGGAACACGTCTCCCGATCACACAGTTGATCATACTCTGGGTTCCACATGCGTGTTTTAGCTGAAGGAAGAATCCCTTAAACCTGGAGAGTTGAGACCCGTCGAATAGGTACCATGCAATATGACTTCAAAGGGTCTTCATTTGCTCACCGAACCTCTCCAATCCTATCACTGCTGCGTTTATGCCCCTGTACACACGCTTGATTCTCTTTTGGAGACATAGCAATCCATAGGTTTTAAGATACTTACTAGTCAGGTACATACTTAGGCGTTTAATATGGGGTGTTGAGTCCATCTCGTTGAGCAAGGAGTAGCTCTTGTCTATTCCATATTTGGCTTAAGGAACTTTATCTGTGCTCATTTCAATCTCTGGTTTTATGCAGCACCCCAACTCACCTTTCCCCTTAAGCAAGCATAAGTTGGTTTTCTAAATTTGAGACCTTATTCTGTTTTGTAACTCTGTTCCTGTGTAGCAAGTTTACATTCCGTGTATTAGTGATATCTTATGATGTTTCTTTTTCTGTGTGACTTATTTCAGTTAGAATCATCATACCTGAATCCACTCATTATGCTGCTACGTGCCTGATGACATAGATTTCATTGCTGAGTGATATTGCATTGTACGTAAGTACCACAATTTCTTTATCCATTTTTCGCTTTCTGCAATATTGAACTTGTCCTGTAAACGAGGTTCCCTTAAACAGAGCCGTCCCAAACTTTGGGGTGGCTGTCTCTTTTTGATTTTAATTTCCCTAAGCTATAGCACCATAAGTGGAAGTGCCCTAGGCTCTGTTGCTTTGTTTTTTAGATGTTTCAGGAAACACCATACACTTCTCCGGAGTGGCTGTTGGCAATTTACATCCCACCCATCAGCATAACAATGCTCCCAGTTCTCCATTGCCTGTCCTGCCTTTCTGGATTTTACACTTTTTTCAGATGGCCCTTTTTACCAGGGGGAAGTGAGACTTCATTGTAGTGCAGATTTCCTTTGCAAGCTTGCTTGGTTGGCCAAAAAGGGCGTATGCGTTTTTTCCTGAATATATTCAGGAAAAAACGCATACGCCCTTTTTGGCCAAGTGCATCATTTTCGTCGTTCTGCCTCTTTTCCTATGCTTTAAATGCAATTCCTGTCTACCTCCTGAAATAGGTTTCCTGCAATTCTGCCTTGCTTTCAATGCCTCTTCATAGCCTTACCTCAATATAGTTTTTGAAAATAGTTGGCCTTTATAACTCTGCACGTTTTTGAATTGCAGTGGCCCTTAGCTCCATTTTTCAGCTCATATTTTTGTGATCTTGCCTCATAACCACAGGATTCCTTCAGGCCCTATTCTTCTTCTGGGGCACCTTGCTGTGCCTTTGGTTTATTCTTCTTACTGATGTGAAATTAGAGTGACATGTGCCCATTGAAACCGCTACAGCTTGTTTCTCACTGGTTCCCCCTATTCCCATTCATCCTCCGCACTAACTGCAGACTGTGCGATACCAGAACTTAAAGGCATTGACTCTCCATGTGAGGATGTTGTTAGTAAAGCGGCTGGAATGTCGATCCGGAGCCCCAGGAGAGGAAAAATGAGGTGCGTTTTAGAAACCTTTCCCGATCATATGGTATACCAGTCGCTGGGTTTCCCAAGCATGGTTTAGCTGTAGGAAGATTCCCTTCAACCTGGATTGTTGGGACCCTTGGAATGAGTAGCATGAAGTATTGCATTAAACTTTTGGCAGTTGCTCACCAAAACTCACCAATCCTCTCAGCCCCAAGTGTCCAGCCTTATGTGTTATCCAGCTGTGGGTTTATATGTGGTCAATCCAGGTTGCATCACAGCCCCTGAGCAAATTTTGTAAGAATTTTTCTCTCTTTCATTGTTTCTGCGTTTTGTTTTTAAAATTTATTTCTATAATGGGGTTTAGCTCATTTTCACTGCTGTGTTTGTGCCGCTCTGCACACACTTGATTCCCTTATGGAGATATATCAATACATGGATTTTTTTTTTTCTTTTGCGATACGTGGGCCTCTCACTGTTGTGGCCTCTCCCGCCGCGGAGCACAGGCTCCGGACGCGCAGGCTCAGCGGCCATGGCTCACGGGCCCAGCCACTCCGCGGCACATGGGATCCTCCCGGACCAGGGCACGAACCCGCGTCCCCTGCATCGGCAGGCGGACTCTCAACCACTGTGCCACCAGGGAAGCCCAATACATGGATTTTAAGATTCTTATTACTCAGATATATTTCTCTGTGGTTTATAAGGTGTGTTGAGGCCAGTTCATTGAGCAAGGTGTAGATCTTGTCTAATATCTATTTGGTTTATTGAACGGTATCTGTGCTAATTTCAAACTCTGGTTTTATGCATCACCCCACCTCTCCTTTCCCCTTAAGCTGACATAAGTGTGTTTTCTAAATGTGAGACACTGTTCTGTTCTGTAATTCATTTCTTGTGCAGCCATATTTACCCTCCCTCTATAAGTGATATCTTATGATATGTTTCTTTTTCTGTTTGACTTATTTCAAGTAGTATTATCGGACCTAAATCCACTCTTTATCCTTCTACTAGCCTTATTACATTGATTTCATGGTGAAGAGATATTCCATTGTACATAAGTACCACATCTTCTTTATCCATTGTTCTCTTTCCTGGGATATTTAAGGTGTACTGAAGTTGAGGTTCTTGTAAACAGAGTAGCCCTAAACTGTGGTGTGCTTGTGTCTTGTTGATTTTTAGACTTCCCTAGATATACTCCCATGATTGGAAGTGTCCTATGCTCTGTAGCTCTGTTTTTTAGATGATTTAGGAACCACCATACACTTCTCCAGAGTGGCTCTCGGCAGTTCACACACTGCCCATCAGCGTATAAAGGCTCCCTGTTCTCCATGGCCTGTCCTGCATTTCTGGTTTTTACAATTTTTTAGGATGGCCCTTTTGACCGGTGGGAAATGAGACTTCTTTGTTGTGCACATTTGCATTGCTTGCTTGCTTCGTTGCCCATAAAGTGCGTATGCGTTTTTTCCTGGATATAATCAGGAAAAACGCATACGCCCTTTTGGGCCAACTGCATCATTGTCGAAATTCTGCCGCTTTTCATGTGCTTTAAAGACGAGTCCAATCTATCTCTTGAAATCTGTTTCTTGCAATTCTGTCTTGCATTCAGATCCTCTTCTTTGCCTTACCTCAACATAGGTTTGGACGTTAGTTTTCATTTATAACTCTGCAGGTTTGTGAATTGCAGTGACCCTGAGCTCCATTTTTTAAGTTGCTCTTTTGTGAGCTGGCCTCAAACCCGCAGGATTGCTTCAGGCCCTATTTTGGCTCCGGCGAGGCGGGCTGAGCCTTTTTTCAATTCTTATTCTTAATGGGAAATTAGAGTGATATGTGCCCGTCCAAACCCCTACAACTATTCTCTCATTGGTTCCCCCTCTTCCCGTTCATCCTCCTCACAATTTGCAAAATGTGTGAAACAGAAGTTGAAATGTGCTGATTCTCCAAGTGGGGAGATTCTAAGTAACGTGGCTGGAATGGTGAACAGGAGCACCAGGAGAGGATAAATGAGCTGCATTTTAGACACATCTCCCGATCACATGGTGTACAGTCCTCTGGGTTTTCCATGCATGTTTTAGCTGTAGGAAGATCCCTTGAACCTGCAGATTTGGGACCCATTGAATGGGTACCAGGTAGTATTACTTTAAAGGGTGTGCATTTCCTCACCCAACCTCACATTTCTCTTAGTGCAAACAGTTTCCAGCCTTATGTCTCATCCTGCTGTGGGTCTAGATGTGTTCAATCCATGTTGCATCACCGTCCCTGAGGAAAAGTTGTAAGAGGTTTTCTCTGTCTCTCTGTCGTTTATTTTTTTCAATTTGTTACTATATTGGTTACAGCTGATTTTCAAAGCTCTGTTTCTTGCTGCTGTACATCCACTTGATTCACGTACAGAGAGACATCAGTAAATTCTTTTTCAGATTCTTACCAGTCGTATATATTCTTTTCCGGTGACTTGAGTGTGCTGAGTGCAGTTCTTTTAGCTACCGTGTAGGCTTTGTTGATTATCAGTTTGGTATTTGGAATGGTATCTTTGCTAATTTCAACCTCCTGGATGATGCCTCACCCCTCCCCACCTTTCCCGTTTAGCAGCCTTATGCGTGTTTCCTACATATTTGACTATGTTTTTGTTTTGTAATTTATTTCATGTGTAGCCATTTTGGATTCCACCTTTAAGTGATATCTTATGATATGTGTCTTTTTCTTTTTGAATTATGTCACTTAGAATGATCATACGTAACTCCTCCGGAGTTGTTACAACTGGCCATAGTTCATTGATTTCCAGGCTGAATAATATTCCACTCTACCTAAGTACCACATCTCTATCCATTATTTCTCTCCAGAGACATTTAAGTTATATCCTAGTCGAGGATCTTTTAAACAGAGAGGGGGTAAACATTGGGGTGCCTGTGTCCTCTCGATTTTCGTTTTTCCCAAGATATACGCCCATGAGTGCAAGTGCCCTATGCTCTGTAGCTCATTTTTTAGATGCTTTAGTAAACACAGTACACTTCTGCAGAATGGCCGTTGGCAATATACATTTCCACTATAAGTCTCACAGGGCTCCCTCTTCTCCTTGCCCTGTCCTGCATTTCTGTTGTTTACGCTTTATGAGGATGGCTCTTCTGACTGATGCGAAGTGATATCTTTTGTAGTATTGACTTCCAGTGCCCACCTGTTTGCTTGGCTAAAAAAGTGTATGCCCTTTTCTTGAATATATACAGAAAAAAACGCATACACCCTTTTTGGCCAACTGCAATGTTGGCAATGTTCAGCTCCTTTTCTCGTGCTTAATGGCGAGTCCTTTCTACCTCCTCAGATCCCTTTCCTGCCATTCTCCCTTGCTTACAAGTCCTTTTCTCTGACTTTCCTCAAGACATTTTTCAGTGATGGATATTTTCAACTCTGCAGTTTCGTGAATTTTACTGCCCCTGAGTTCCATTGTTCAACTTGTGTTTATGGGAACTGGCCACAAAGCAGCGGGATTTCCTCAAGCCCTATACTGTTTCCTTGGGCAACCCTAGCCTTTGGTCAATTCGTCTTCCTGGTTGGAAATTAGAGTGACATGTGCCTGTCTGAACACCTAGGACTTGTCTCTCATTGTTCCTCATCCTTCCGCTTCATCCTCTGGACAAATTCCAAACTGTACGCAACAGGATGTTGACAGTGCTGACATCTCCAAGTGGGGAGACTGTTAGTAAAGACGCTGGAGGGGTGAACCCGAGCAACAGGAGATGAGGAGATGAGATGTCTTTTCCAAACTCTTCCCGATCAGACGGTATACCATCCTCTGGGTGTGACAGACATGTTTTAGCAGTAGGAAGAGTCCCATTCATGTAAGGAGAACACCAGGGCTTTTTCAAAATCAGTGTCTGCCCGAAACCCAAACTGGGGAATTTTTTAAGCTACGGCTACACATATGTTCATTAAGGGCCTGGGGAAGTAGGCAGAGTCCAAACTTTAGATGATTGAAGTCTTCAGGGTCAGAAGCACTCACCACCAGCTTCCCTTAGGTTACACTTTAACTGTCATTGATAGATGACAATGACAATAAAAATATCTATTCTTTTCCAGATTATTTCCCCTTATAGCTTATTGCAAAATGTTGAGTGTAGTTCCCTGTGCTATACAGTAGTTCCTTGTTGATGATCTATTTTATACATAGCAGTGTGTATGTGTTAATCCCAAACTGTTAATTTATCCCTCCTCCCACCTTTCCCCTTTGGTAATAATAAATTATAAGATTTTATACTTCTCAGAAATGGGGGAGCTGAAAGAGAGGTATCATTTTCAATGGAAAAGCATTTAAAACAAGATTGAAGCTTTAACCAAGATTATTAGATGTACATCCTTGGAAAGAAATCACTTCGTTTCTCTAATATTGACCTGACAAATAAGACAAACCTTTTCACTGAACTTGCTTATAATAAAGTGATGGAAATATCAAATGGAAGTGTTAGAAACATCTTATTTTACCCGAGCCTTATACACTGTTCTATGTTAACTACAGTTTGGCTCACACATCTGTTCATTGAGGTTACAATAGTCTCAATTTCTGTTACTGATCCTCCAGAGTGGACCCCAACAAGTGTCCCCCTGCCCAGTGTCATTGGGGCCAACAGATCGAGACTGAGTTTGGTTCACAAGCAAAGGAAACTTTATATTTTGATCAGAGAATGGAGAGGTGAGAGCATGCACTACCCCGTGGGCTGTGGGCTGGGCTGTTGTGTAGAGATCCTGTCAGAGTCAGTGGGAGGGAGGGGGCGGAGCTCTCGAGGGCCGGGTTGGCTGCAGCTCAGGCTCTATATCGCGGAGTCTGCACTGGGCCCCAGGAGCTGAGGTGTCGTCCCAGCCATTCTGCACTAGGAAATCTGGTCTGAAGTGCCGGGTGTGGAACCTCTGCATGCGGGACCCTAGGAGCACATGAAATTAGACAAAGCACAAAGGATAAAAAAGGTTAGACTTGACTTTATTGCCCAGATTCTATTTTTATCTCCCAGGGATTTTTAATGGGCTTTGCTGGGGACAAACCCCTCCTCTGCCTTTTGTCCCGTTCCTCATTCTTGGAGTGCTGAGGGTGCAGACCCTTCTTCTGTAACTGCTGAGTGCTGAGTTGGGAGCCCTCATACCCGGGGGCGAGGGTCAGGGCTTCTCCCCAGCAGCCTCCAGGTGACGTTGATTGTCCCCAGGCCCCCTGCCTCCCTGCTCGTCCACCTGAGCACCAGCATTGGAAGTGTTATAGATTCTAATGACCTTTAAGGGTCCAGGAAAGAGATGTGCAGAGACGCTGTGGGGGCCGGTTTCACCCCGCCCCACATTTGTTCGGCCACCTTAGGCTGACCGTTTCTGCCAGCCTAGATGCTCTGACCAGTAGTCTGCGCTTTCTTCAATTAGGCCCCTGAATTAACGTACAAACAGCACCAGGTGTCAGAGCCCTGCCTGCTCAACTCCCAGACAGTCCAGGGTCAGTGGTGATCAAGGACCATGATGGCCACTGAGCCAACAGCCTTTTGAAGTAAACAGGAGTCCAGCTGGTCTTACTGGCCACCATCATCACGGTGTCTGTAGGCTTTTCTATGGTGACAGTGTGATATACGGTTCCCCCGCCAAGATTATTAGCTCCCCTCTGGGTAAGCAGTAGTCTACTCTTTTGGGACACACTCTTGTTGTTTTATGAGAGAAACTCCAGGTCAAGTGATGTTCACACGAGTCGTCATGGTGCCCTGTTGCCCCCGGTTATCTCTCTGGATGTTGGAGTTGGAGGGCCTCCTCACTCGAGGTTGGTGTGCCCACGGAGCGAACCCTGCAACTTCAGGGCATGGTTGGTGGTTAGGATCACCACGTGGGGTCCTTTTCCCTTAGGAGGGAGGTGGCCTTTTGGGCTGCTGATTTCCAGGTTTTTAGATACCGCCAGTATCTTGGCCAGATGTGGCAGTGGGCCAAGCCCCTTGGTGCCCGTAGTTTATCCTACCTGGATGGCATTCTTGCATTGTTCCATTTCAAGTGGTCCCAGTTTTTGCACTAATTCTCCAATGGCGATTCACCTTTCACCGGGAATGTAAAGGTCAAAGGGTTTAGCTAAATTAGGGAGTTCCAGGGCAAGGGTCTGAATTGACTGCTCTTTCCATTCTTGAAAGGCCACTTCTGGATTCTATTCAAAAGGATCATCATCTTTTCCTTTCAGTGTTTCATATAGAGGCCCAGCTAGTAGACTGTAGTTAGGGATCCAGAAGCAGCAAACCCTGGCCTCCCCAGGAACCCCTAAGCTGTCTTCTAGTTTTAGAAAGGGGTAAGGCTGAAAATGGTTTCTTCCCTTTCCTGGGATGGGCTTCTCCGACCTTCTGTGAGAACGAAGCCCAGGCAGGTCACTGCAGTCTGTGATATTTGAGCTTTTTCTTGGACAACTTCTATCCTTTATTGGCTTGGTAGTTCAGAGGCCTCCTTAGTAGGGCTGGCGATCAGAATGTCGTCTGCGTACTGAAGGAGGGTTTCCTTTCCCAGAGGTAGAACTTTTAGGTCTTTAGCTAAGCTTTCCCCAAAGATGGTGTGGGAATTTTTGCACCCTTGGGGCAAGACGGCCCGGAAGTATTGTTTTAGTTGTATGTTGAGTCCTGCCACTCACAAGCCAAAATTTCTTGTGACTCTGGGACTAATGGAATACAAAAGAAGGCATCATTGAAGACTAATACAGAATACCATGTCCTGGTGGTTGGTAGAATGACCAGCAGGGTGTAGGAATTAGGAGCAGCTGGAGGTATATCCTCGGTGGCTTCACTGACTGTCCTGACATCCTTTACCAGGTCCCCAGCAGCCCATGGGGCTCTCGTGGTCAGACCAATCCCAGAATATGGAGCTCACCTGGGCAGGTACCCCACCCCCACCCCAGCCCACGGGGCTCTCGTGGTCAGGCCCCTCCCAGGATACAGAGCTACCCTTGCAGGTACCGTGGCAGGGCTGGGCACACAGGAACCGTGCACATAGCCCTCATTGCAGAGCACCCCCAGCTCACCTGTCGCTCAGAGCTGACACAGAGCACCTCAGAGCAGGACTTGAACTAACAAACAGCAGCTGCGACAGGTCTGTGACCCTGGGCATCACTCTGTGCGGCCTCCCTCCACCTGGTCTTCCAGAGACTTCCACTGCACCTGGGGCACCAGGCCTCTGTCTCCAACCACCACCCACCCCTCCTCTCCCTGACTCCTGGGTTCCTCTCATTAGGAGAGGGTTTTCTTGAAGTTGTCTCCCACTCATGGGCCAGATAAAATGATTAGAAAACAAGCCAAAGCTGCAGCCCCTTGTCTATCCTGACTCTCAGGAGCCCACACCTGTTCCTTGGACCTGGCCGGTTCAGCAAGTTCCATTTTCTGCAACTGTGAGCCCCTGAGGGATGATGATTGGCTGACCTGGGCAGCCTTACCGTGCCGGCCAGCCCTCCCCAGGTGTGCCTGGGTTGAGATCAATATAAATACCACTCCAGGCAGCAAGAGGTCCTGCAGCCGTGCCTGACGCCATTTTCTCTGCCCTGTCAGCAGTCTCGGGGCTGGGCTGGTGGGAGGGAGTGAGAGGCCACGGCTTTGTGGGTGGCCCAGTGTGAGTGGGGCTCTGCTGGACTTTCTGCAGCAGTTGCCAGGCTGCCACCTGCTAAAGAAGAGGATGTGTCACCCATACCTGCTGCTGGAATTTCTCCCTGGGCAGAGGTGAGGAAGGAAAAAAGCAGTGGGGGCAGGGACAGGACGGGTATCTCAGGCAGGGAAATGGAAATCTTCCAGAAGAGCACCCAGGGCCAGGACCATCCTGGCTGGCCTGCAGGCACCAAGTCGGCCAGTATGCTGTCACTCGTGTGGCTCTATGGCCCTTCCTCTAGGCTTTCAAGTCCTTGTATATATTCAGGTGTTTTACCTGGGACGGGTGGGAATAGTTCAGCAGCAACTGGCCTGGGGCTCAGCTCACGTTTACTCACAGATGCCTCGGCACGGTGCCCCAGCTTTGCAATGAGGACGCTTGTTGCATGGGGGCTGCTGGCTGAATGGGAGACGATTCCCCACCACTGACCAACTTCAGAATTGTTTACAACTGGAGCAAGTGCCCTGATACGGTTTTCCTCTGTGGAACTGGTGGGTTCTGTGTTTTTTTTCTCTTTTTCGTTTTTGGTTCAAGGTAGATTTTATTCCTCTTTTTTGTATTTACAGATATAAGCATAGAAATAATTTATTCATATAAATACATGTATGTGAAGGGAATAATTGTTTTTTCTGTTTTATTTTTTTAATTTTATTTCTTTTTAATTTTGAATTTTATTTTATATTTTTATACAGCAGGTTCTTATTGGTTATCTATTTTATACATATAAATGTATACATGCCAATCCCAGTCTCTCAACTCCTCCCACCACCAACCCCCCCAACAGCTTTCCCCCCTTGTTGTCCATACGTTTGTTGTCTACATCTGTTGCTCTGTTTATGCCTTGCAAAATGGTTAATCTGTACAGTTTTTCTAGGTTCCACATATATGCATGAATATACAAGATTTGTTTTTCTCTTTCTGACTTACTTCACTCTGTATGACAGTCTCTAGATCCATCGACGTCTCTACAAATGACTAATTTCATTCCTTTTCATGGCTTAGTAATATTCCATTTTATATATGTACCACTGCTTTATGCATTCGTCTGTCTGTGGGCATTTAGGTTGCTTCCATTACCTCGATATTGTAAAGAGTGATACAATGAACATTGCGGTGAATGTCTCTTTTTGATTTATGGTTTTGTCTGGGTATATGTCCAGAACTGGGATTGCTGTATCATATGGTAATTCTACTGTTAGTTTCTTAAGAAACTCCATATTGTTCTCCATAGTGACTGTATCAATTTATATTCCCAACAATAGTGGAAGAGGGTTCCTTTTCTCCACACATTTCCAGCATTTTTTGTTTGTAGATTTTCTGATGATGCCCATTCTACCAGGTGTGAGGTGATACCTCATTGTTGAGTCCATTTTGTTGAGCAAGGGGTAGGTCTTGTCTATTACATATTTAGCTTATGGAACGGTATCTGTGCTAATTTCAAACTCTGCTTTTATGCAGCACCACAACTCACCTTCCCCCTTAAGCAAGCATAAGTTGGTTTTCTAAACATGAGACCCTGTTCTGTTTTGTAATTCAGTTCATGTGTAACCAAGTTCACATTCCATGTATTAGTGATACCTTATGATGTTTCTCTTTCTGTGTGACTTTTTTCACTTAGAATCACCGTGCCTCAATCCACTCATTATGCTGGTACGGGCCTGGTGACATAGTTTTCATTGCTGAGAGGTATTCTGTTGTACGTAAGTACCGCAACTTCTTTATCCATTATTTGCTCTCTGGCATATTTAACTTGTGCTGAAGAAGAGGTTCCTGTAAAAGAGCCGTCCCAAATTTTGGGGTGGCTGTGTCTTTTTGATTTTAATTTCCCTAAGCTATAGGACCATAAGTGGAAGTGCCCTAGGCTCTGTTGCTTTGTTTTTTAGATGTTTCAGGAAACACCATACACTTCTCCCGAGTGGCTGTTGGCATTTACATCCCGCCCATCAGCATAACAAGGCTCCCAGTTCTCCATGGCCTGTCCTGCCTTTCTGGATTTTACACTTTTTTCAGATGGCCCTTTTGACTGGGGGAAGTGAGACTTCATTGTAGTGCAGATTTCCTTCGCAAGCTTGCTTGGTTGGCCAAAAAGGGCGTATGCGTTTTCTCATGAATATATTCAGGAAAAAACGCATACGCCCTTTTTGGCCAAGTGCATCATTGTGGAGGTTCTGCCTCTTTTCCTATGCTTTAAATGCAATTCCAGTCTACCTCCTGAAATCGGGTTCCTGCAATTCTGCCCCGCTTTCAAGTCCTCTTGGCAGCCTTACTTCAGTATATTTTTGGACGATAGCTGTCATTTATAACTCTGCAAGTTTGTGAATTACAGTGCCCCTGAGCTCCTTTCTTCAACTCGCTTTCTTGTGAGCTGGCCGCAACACCACAGGATTGATTCAGGCCCTAATCTTGTTCCGCCATGGCACGCTGAGCCTTTGGTTAATTCCTCTTCCTGGTGGGAAATGAGAGTTAAATTTGCCCGTCCAGACACTTCCAGCTAGTCTCTCATTGGTTCTCCCTAATCCTGTTCATCTTCCGCAGAAATTGCAAACTGGGTCAAACAGGAGGTTAAAGGCACTGACTCTCCAAGTCGGGAGAGTGTTAGTGAAGCATCTGGAATGTTGCACCCAAGTACCAGGTGACAAGAAATGAGACATATTTGAACACGTCTCAGGATCACATGGTTGATCATACTCTGGGTTCCACATGCGTGTTTTAGCTGAAGGAAGAATCCCTTAAACCTGGAGAGTTGAGACCCGTGGAATGGGTACCATGCAATATGACTTCAGAGGGTCTTCATTTGCTCACCGAACCTCTCCAATCCTATCACTGCTGCGTTTATGCCCCTGTACACACGCTTGATTCTCTTTCAGAGACATAGCAGTCCATAGGTTTTAAGATACTTACTAGTCAGGTACATTCTTAGGCGTTTAATATGGGGTGTTGAGTCCATCTCGTTGAGCAAGGAGTAGCTCTTGTCTATTACATATTTGGCTTAAAGAACTTTATCTGTGCTCATTTGAATCTGTGTTTTTGTGCAGCACCCCAACTCACCTTTCCGCTTAAGCAAGCATAAGTTGGTTTTCTAAATTTGAGACCTTATTCTGTTTTGTAATTCAGTTCCTGTGTAGCAAGTTTACATTCCGTGTATTAGTGATATCTTATGATGTTTCTTTTTCTGTGTGACTTATTTCAGTTAGAATCCTCATACCTGCACCCACTCATTATGCTGCTACGGGCCTGATGACATAGATTTCATTGCTGAGTGATATTGCATTGTACGTAAGTACCACAAATTCTTTATCCATTTTTCACTTTCTGCGATATTGAACTTGTACCGTAAACGAGGTTCTTGTAATCACAGCCATCCCAAACTTTGGGGTGGCTGTGTCTTTTTGATTTTAATTTCCCTAAGCTATAGGACCATAAGTGGAAGTGCCCTAGGCTCTGTTGCTTTGTTTTTTAGATGTTTCAGGAAACACCATACACTTCTCCCGAGTGGCTGTTGGCAATTTACATCCCACCCATCAGCATAACAAGGCTCCCAGTTCTCCATGGCCTGTCCTGCCTTTCTGGATTTTACACTTTTTTCAGATGGCCCTTTTAACCTGGGGGAAGTGAGACTTCATTGTAGTGCAGATTTCCTTTTCAAGCTTGCTTGGTTGGCCAAAAAGGGCGTATGCGTTTTCTCCTGAATATATTCAGGAAAAAACGCATACGCACTTTTTGGCCAAGTGCATCATTGTGGAGGTTCTGCCTCTTTTCCTATGCTTTAAATGGAATTCCAGTCTACCTCCTGAAATCGGGTTCCTGCAATTATGCCCCGCTTTCAAGTCCTCTTGGCAGCCTTACTTCAGTATATTTTTGGACGATAGCTGTCATTTATAACTCTGCAGGTTTGTGAATTACAGTGCCCCTGAGCTCCTTTCTTCAACTCGCTTTCTTGTGAGCTGGCCGCAACACCACAGGATTGATTCAGGCCCTAATCTTGTTCCGCCATGGCACGCTGAGCCTTTGGTTAATTCCTCTTCCTGGTCGGAAATGAGAGTTAAATGTGCCCGTCCAGACACTTCCAGCTAGTCTCTCATTGGTTCTCCCTATTCCTGTTCATCTTCCGCAGAAATTGCAAACTGGGCCAAACAGGAGGTTAAAGGCACTGACTCTCCAAGTCGGGAGAGTGTTAGTGAAGCATCTGGAATGTTGCACCCAAGTACCAGGTGACAAGAAATGAGACATATTTGAACACGTCTCAGGATCACACGGTTGATCATACTCTGGGTTCCACATGCGTGTTTTAGCTGAAGGAAGAATCCCTTAAACCTGGAGAGTTGAGACCCGTGGAATGGGTACCATGCAATATGACTTCAAAGGGTCTTCATTTGCTCACTGAACCTCTCCAATCCTATCACTGCTGCGTTTATGCCCCTGTACACACGCTTGATTCTCTTTTGGAGACATAGCAATCCATAGGTTTTAAGATACTTACTAGTCAGGTACGTTCTTAGGCATTTAATATGGGGTTTTGAGTCCATTTCTTTGAGCAAGGAGTAGCTCTTGTCTATTCCATATTTGGCTTAAGGAACTTTATCTGTGCTCATTTCAATCTCTGGTGTTATGCAGCACCCCAACTCACCTTTCCCCTTAAGCAAGCATAATTTGGTTTTCTAAATTTGACACCCTGTTCTCTTTTGTAATCCAGTTCCTCTGTAGCAAGTTTACATTCCGTGTATTAGTGATATCTTATGATGTTTCTTTTTCTGTGTGACTTATTTCAGTTAGAATCATCATACCTGAATCCACTCATTATGCTGCTACGGGCCTGATGACATAGATTTCATTGCTGAGTGATATTGCATTGTACGTAAGTACCACAACTTCTTTATCCATTTTTCGCTTTCTGCAATATTGAACTTGTACCGTAAACGAGGTTCTTGTAAACAGAGCCGTCCCAAACTTTGGGGTGGCTGTGTCTTTTTGATTTTAATTTCCCTAAGCTATAGGACCATAAGTGGAAGTGCCCTAGGCTCTGTTGCTTTGTTTTTTAGATGTTTCAGGAATCACCATACACTTCTCCCGAGTGGCTGTTGGCAATTTACATCCCACTCATCAGCATAACCAGGCTCCCAGTTCTCCATGGCCTGTCCTGCCTTTCTGGATTTTACACTTTTTTCAGATGGCCCTTTTGACCGGGGGGAAGTGAGACTTCATTGTAGTGCAGATTTCCTTTGCAAGCTTGCTTGGTTGGCCAAAAAGTGTGTATGCATTTTTTCCTGAATATATTCAGGAAAAAACGCATACACCCTTTTTGGCCAAGTGCATCATTGTCGACGTTCTGCCTCTTTTCCTATGCTTTAAATGCAATTCCAGTCTACCTCCTGAAATCGGTTTCCTGCAATTCTACCCCGCTTTCAAGTCCTCTTGGCAGCCTTACTTCAGTATATTTTTGGACGATAGCTGTCATTTATAACTCTGCAGGTTTGTGAATTACAGTGCCCCTGAGCTCCTTTCTTCAACTCGCTTTCTTGTGAGCTGGCCGCAACACCGCAGGATTGCTTCAGGCCCTAATCTGGTTCCGGCATGGCACGCTGAGCCTTTGGTTAATTCCTCTTCCTGGTGGGAAATGAGAGTTAAATTTGCCCGTCCAGACACCTCCAGCTAGTCTCTCTTTGGTTCTCCCTATTCCTGTTCATCTTCCACAGAAATTGCAAACTGGGCCAAACAGGAGGTTAAAGGCACTGACTCTCCAAGTCGGGAGAGTGTTAGTAAAGTGTCTGGAATGTTGCACCCGAGTACCAGGGGACAAGAACTGAGATATGTTGCAACACGTCTCCCGATCACACAGTTGATCATACTCTGGGTTCCACATGCGTGTTTTAGCTGAAGGAAGAATCCCTTAAACCTGGAGAGTTGAGACCCGTCGAATAGGTACCATGCAATATGACTTCAAAGGGTCTTCATTTGCTCACCAAACCTCTCCAATCCTATCACTGCTGCGTTTATGCCCCTGTACACACGCTTGATTCTCTTTTGGAGACATAGCAATCCATAGGTTTTAAGATACTTACTAGTCAGGTACATACTTAGGCGTTTAATATGGGGTGTTGAGTCCATCTCGTTGAGCAAGGAGTAGCTCTTGTCTATTCCATATTTGGCTTAAGGAACTTTATCTGTGCTCATTTCAATCTCTGGTTTTATGCAGCACCCCAACTCACCTTTCCCCTTAAGCAAGCATAAGTTGGTTTTCTAAATTTGAGACCTTATTCTGTTTTGTAACTCTGTTCCTGTGTAGCAAGTTTACATTCCGTGTATTAGTGATATCTTATGATGTTTCTTTTTCTGTGTGACTTATTTCAGTTAGAATCATCATACCTGAATCCACTCATTATGCTGCTATGGGCCTGATGACATAGATGTCATTGCTGAGTGATATTGCATTGTACGTAAGTACCACAACTTCTTTATCCATTTTTCGCTTTCTGCGCTATTGAACTTGTACTGTAAACGAGGTTCTTGTAAACAGAGCCGTCCCAAACTTTGGGGTGGCTGTGTCTTTTTTATTTTAATTTCCCTATGCTATAGGACCATAAGTGGAAATGCCCTAGGCTCTGTTGCTTTGTTTTTTAGATGTTTCAGGAATCAGCATACACTTCTCCTGTTTGCTTTTGGGAATGTACATCCCGCCCATCAGCATAACAAGGCTCCCAGTTCTCCATGGCCTGTCCTGCCTTTCTGGATTTTACACTTTTTTCAGATGGCCCTTTTGACCGGGGGGAAGTGAGACTTCATTGTAGTGCAGATTTCTTTTGCAAGCTTGCTTGGTTGGCCAAAAATGGCGTATGCGTTTTTTCCTGAATATATTCAGGAAAAAACGCATACGCCCTTTTTGGCCAAGTGCATCATTGTCGACGTTCTGCTTCTTTTCCTATGCTTTAAATGCAATTCCAGTCTACCTCCTGAAATCGGTTTCCTGCAATTCTGCCCCGCTTTCAAGTCCGCTTGGCAGCCTTACTTCAGTATATTTTTGGACGATAGCTGTCATTTATAACTCTGCAGGTTTGTGAATTACAGTGCCCCTGAGCTCCTTTCTTTAACTCGCTTTCTTGTGAGCTGGCCGCAACACCGCAGGATAGCTTCAGGCCCTAATCTGGTTCTGGCACGTCATGCTGAGCTTTTGGTTAACTCCTCTTCCTGGTGGGAAATGAGAGTTAAATTTGCCCGTCCGGACACCTCCAGCTAGTCACTCATTGGTCCTCCCTATTCTTGTTCATTTTCTGCAGAAATTGCAAACTGGGCCAAACAGGAGGTTAAAGGCACTGACTCTCCAAGTCGGGAGAGTGTTAGTAAAGCGTCTGGAATGTTGCACCCTAGTACCAGGGGACGAGAAATGAGACATATTGGAACACGTCTCCCGATCACACGGTTGATCATACTCTGGGTTCCACATGCATGTTTTAGCTGAAGGAAGAATCCCTTAAACCTGGAGAGTTGAGACCCGTGGAATGGGTACCATGCAATATGACTTCAAAGGGTCTTCATTTGCTCACCGAACCTCTCCAATCCTATCACTGCTGCGTTTATGCCCCTGTACACATGCTTGATTCTCTTTCGGAGACATAGCAATCCATAGGTTTTAAGATACTTAATAGTCAGCTACATTATTAGGCATTTAATATGGGGTTTTGAGTCCATCTAGTTGAGCAAGGAGTAGCTCTTGTCTATTACATATTTGGCTTAAGGAACTTTATCTGTGCTCATTTCAATCTCTGGTTTTATGCAGCACCCCAACTAACCTTTGCCCTTAAGCAAGCATAAGTTGGTTTTCTAAATTTGAGACCCTGTTCTGTTTTGTAATCCAGTTTTGTGTAGCCAAGTTTACATTCCGTGTATTAGTGATATCTTATGATGTTTCTTTTTCTGTGTGACTTATTTCAGTTAGACTCATCATACCTGAATCCACTCATTATGCTGCTACAGGCCTGATGACATAGATGTCAATGCTGAGTGATATTGCATTGTACATAAGTACCACAAATTCTTTATCCAGTTTTCACTTTCTGCGATATTGAACTTGTACCGTAAACGAGGTTCTTGTAAACAGAGCTGTCCCAAATTTTTGGGTGGCTGTGTCTTTTTGATTTTAATTTCCCTAAGCTATAGGACCATAAGTGGAAGTGCCCTAGGCTCTGTTGCTTTGTTTTTTAGATGTTTCAGGAAACACCATACACTTCTCCCGAGTGGCTGTTGGCAATTTACATCCCACCCATCAGCATAACAAGGCTCCCAGTTCTCCATGGCCTGTCCTGTCTTTCTGGACTTTACACTTTTTTCAGATGACCCTTTGGACCGGGGGGAAGTGAGACTTCATTGTAGTGCAGATTTCCTTTCCAAGCTTGCTTGTTTGGCCAAAAAGGACATATGCGTTTTTTCCTGAATATATTCAGGAAAAAGCTCATACGCACTTTTTGGCCAAGTGCATCATTGTCGACGTTCTGCCTCTTTTCCTATGCTTTAAATGAAATTACAGTCTCCCTCCTGAAATCGGTTTCCTGCAATTCTGTCCCGCTTTCAAGTCCTCTTGGCAGCCTTACTTCAGTATATTTTTGGACGATAGCTGTCATTTATAACTCTGCAGGTTTGTGAATTACAGTGCCCCTGAGCTCCTTTCTTCAACTCGCTTTCTTGTGAGCTGGCCGCAACACTGCAGGATTGCTTCAGACCCGAATCTGGTTCCAGCACAGCACGCTGAGCCTTTGGTTAATTCCTCTTCCTGGTGGGAAATGAGAGTTAAATTTGCCCGTCCAGACACCTCCAGCTAGTCTCTCATTGGTTCTCCCTATTCCTGTTCATCTTCCGCAGAAATTGCAAACTGGGCCAAACAGGAGGTTAAAGGCACTGACTCTCCAAGTCGGGAGAGTGTTAGTAAAGTGTCTGGAATGTTGCACCCGAGTACCAGGGGATGAGAACTGAGACATACTGGAACACGTCTCCCGATCACACGGTTGATCATACTCTGGGTTCAACATGCATGCTTTAGCTGAAGGAAGAATCCCTTAAACCTAGAGAGTTGAGACCCGTGGAATGGGTACCATGCAATATGACTTCAAAGGGTCTTCATTTGCTCACCGAACCTCTCCAATCCTATCACTGCTGCGTTTATGCCCCTGTACACACGCTTGATTCTCTTTTGGAGACATAGCAATCCATAGGTTTTAAGATACTTACTAGTCAGGTACATGCTTAGGCGTTTAATATGGAGTGTTGAGTCCATTTCGTTGAGCAAGGAGTAGCTCTTGTGTATTACATATTTGGCTTAAGGAACTTTATCTGTGCTCATTTCAATCTCTGGTTTTATGCAGCACCCCAACTCACCTTTCCCCTTAAGCAAGCATAAGTTGGTTTTCTAAATTTGAGACCCTGTTCTGTTTTGTATTCCAGTTCCTGTGTAGCCATGATTACATTCCGTGTATTAGTGATATCTTATGATGTTTCTTTTTCTGTGTGACTTATTTCAGTTAGAATCATCATACCTGAATCCACTCATTATGCTGCTACGGGCCTTATGACATAGATTTCATTGCTGAGTGATATTGCATTGTACGTAAGTACCACAACTTCTTTATCCATTTTGCAATTTCTGGGATATTGAACTTGTACCGTAAACGAGGTTCTTGTAAACAGAGCCGTCCCAAATTTTGGGGGGCTGTGTCTTTTTGATTTTAATTTCCCTAAGCTTTAGGACCATAAGTGGAAGTGCCCTAGGCTGTGTTGCTTTGTTTTGTAGATGTTTCAGGAAACACCATACACTTCTCCGAGGGGCTGTTGGCAATTTACATCCCACCCATCAGCATAACAAGGCTCCCAGTTCTCCATGGACAGTCCTGCCTTTCTGGATTTTACACTTTATTGGCCCTTTTGACCGTGGGGAAGTGAGACTTCATTGTAGTGCAGATTTACTTTGCAAGCTTGCTTGGTTGGGCAAAAAGGGCGTATGCGTTTTGTCCTGAATATATTCAGGAAAAAACGCATACGCCCTTTTTGGCCAAGTGCATCATTGTCGACCTTCTGCCTCTTTTCCTATGCTTTAAATGCAATTCCAGTCTACCTCCTGAAATCGGTTTCCTGCAATTCTGCCCCACTTTCAAGTCCTCTTGGCAGCCTTACTTCAGTATATTTTTGGACGATAGCTGTCATTTATAATTCTGCAGGTTTGTGAATTACAGTATCCCTGAGCTCCTTTCTTCAACTCGCTTTCTTGTGAGCTGGCCGCAACACCGCAGGAATTCTTCAGGCCCTAATCTGGTTCCGGCACGGCACGCTGAGCCTTTGGTTAAATCCTCTTCCTGGTGGGAAATGAGAGTTAAATTTGCCCGTCCAGACACCTCCAGCTAGTCTCTCATTGGTTCTCCCTATTCCTGTTCATCTTCCGCAGAAATTGTAAACTGGGCCAAACAGGAGGTTAAAGGCACTGACTCTCCAAGTTGGGAGAGTGTTAGTAAAGCGTCTGGAATGTTGCACCCGAGTACCAGGGGACGAGAACTGAGACATATTGGAACACGTCTCCCGATCACACGGTTGATCATACTCTGGGTTCCACATGCATGCTTTAGCTGAAGGAAGAATCCCTTAAACGTGGAGAGTTGAGACCCGTGGAATGGGTACCATGCAATATGACTTCAAAGGGTCTTCATTTGCTCACCGAACCTCTCCAATCCTATCACTGCTGCGCTTATGCCCCTGTACACACGCTTGATTCTCTTTTGGAGACATAGCAATCCATAGGTTTTAAGATACTTTCTAGTCAGCTACATTCTTAGGCGTTTAATATGGAGTCTTGAGTCCATTTCGTTGAGCAAGGACTAGCCCTTGTCTATTCCATATTTGGCTTAAGGAACTTTATCTGTGCTCATTTCAATCTCAGGTTTTATGCAGCACCCCAACTCACCTTTCCCCTTAAGCAAGCATAAGTTGGTTTTCTAAATTTGAGACCCTGTTCTCTTTTGTAATCCAGTTCCTGTGTAGCCAAGTTTACATTCCGTGTATTAGTGATATCTTATGATGTTTCTTTTTCTGTGTGACTTATTTCAGATAGAATCATCATACCTGAATCCACTCATTATGCTGCTACGGGCCTGATGACATAGATTTCATTGCTGAGTGATATTGCATTGTACGTAAGTACCACAACTTCTTTATCCATTTTTCACTTTCTGCGATATTGAACTAGTCCCGTAAACGAGTTTCTTCTAAACAGAGCCATCCCAAACTTTGGAGTGGCTGTGTCTTTTTGATTTTAATTTCCCTAAGCTATAGGGCCATAAGTGGAAGTGCCCTAGGCTCTGTTGCTTTGTTTTTTAGATGTTTCAGGAAACACCATACACTTCTCCCGAGTGGCTGTTGGCAACTTACATCACGCCCATCAGCATAACAAGGCTCCCTGTTCTCCATGGCCTGTCCTGCCTTTCTGGATTTTACACTTTTTTCAGATGGCCCTTTTGACCGGGGGGAAGTGAGACTTCACTGTAGTGCAGATATGCTTTGCAAGCTTGCTTGGTTGGCCAAAACGGGCGTATGCGTTTTTTCCTGAATATATTCAGGAAAAAACGCATACGCCCGTTTTGGCCAAGTGCATTATTGTCGACGTTCTGCCTCTTTTCCTATGCTTTAAATGCAATTCCAGTCTACCTCCTGAAATCGGTTTCCTGCAATTCTGCCCCGCTTTCAAGTCCTCTTGGCAGCCTTACTTCAGTATATTTTTGGATGATAGCTGTCATTTATAATTCTGCAGGTTTGTGAATTACAGTGCCCCTGAGCTCCTTTCTTCAACTCGCTTTCTTGTGAGCTGGCCGCAACACCGCAGGATTGCTTCAGGCCCTAATCTGGTTCCGGCACGGCACGCTGAGCCTTTGGTTAAATCCTCTTCCTGGTGGGAAATGAGAGTTAAATTTGCCCGTCCAGACACCTCCAGCTAGTCTCTCATTGGTTCTCCCTATTCCTGTTCATCTGCCGCAGAAATTGCAAACTGGGCCAAACAGGAGGTTAAAGGCACTGACTCTCCAAGTCGGGAGAGTGTCAGTTAAGCGTCTGGAATGTTGCACCCGAGTACCAGGGGAATAGAACTGAGACATATTGGAACACGTCTCCCGATCACACGGTTGATCATACTCTGGGTTCCACATGCATGCTTTAGCTGAAGGAAGAATTCCTTAAACGTGGAGAGTTGAGACCCGTGGAATCGGTACCATGCAATATGACTTCAAAGGGTCTTCATTTGCTCACCGAACCTCTCCAATCCTATCACTGCTGCGTTTATGCCCCTGTACACACGCTTGATTCTCTTTTGGAGACATAGCAATCCATAGGTTTTAAGATACTTTCTAGTCAGCTACATTCTTAGGCGTTTAATATAGAGTGTTGAGTCCATTTCGTTGAGCAAGGAGTAGCTCTTGTCTATTACATATTTGGCTTAAGGAACTTTATCTGTGCTCATTTCAATCTCTGGTTTTATGCAGCACCCCAACTCACCTTTCCCCTTAAGCAAGCATATGTTGGTTTTCTAAATTTGAGACCCTGTTCTCTTTTGTAATCCAGTTCCTGTGTAGCCAAGTTTACATTCCGTGTATTAGTGATATCTTATGATGTTTCTTTTTCTGTGTGACTTATTTCACATAGAATCATCATACCTGAATCCACTCATTATGCTGCTACGGGCCTGATGACATAGATTTCATTGCTGAGTGATATTGCATTGTACGTAAGTACCACAACTTCTTTATCCATTTTTCACTTTCTGTGATATTGAACTTGTCCCGTAAACGAGTTTCTTGTAAACAGAGCCGTCCCAAACTTTGGGGTGGCTGTGTCTTTTTGATTTTAATTTCCCTATGCTATAGTGCCATAAGTGGAAGTCCCCTAGGCTCTGTTGCTTTGTTTTTTAGATGTTTCAGGAAACACCATACACTTCTCCCGAGTGGCTGTTGGCAATATACATCCCGCCCATCAGCAAAACAAGGCTCCCAGTTCTCCATGGCCTGTCCTGCCTTTCTGGATTTTACACTTTTTTCAGTTGGCCCTTTTGACCGGGGGGAAGTGAGACTTCATTGTAGTGCAGATTTCCTTTGCAAGCTTGCTTGGTTGGCCAAAAAGGGCGTATGCGTTTTTTCCTGAATATATTCAGGAAAAAACGCATACGCCCTTTTTGGCCAAGTGCATCATTGTCGACGTTTTGCCTCTTTTCCTATGCTTTAAATGCAATTCCAGTCTACCTCCTAAAATCGGTTTCTTGCAGTTCTGCCCCGCTTTCAAGTCCTCTTGGCAGCCTTACTTCAGTATATTTTTGGACGATAGCTGTCATTTGTAACTCTGCAGGTTTGTGAATTACAGTGCCCCTGAGCTCCTCTCTTCAACTCGCTTTCTTGTGAGCTGGCCGCAACACCGCAGGATTGCTTCAGGCCCTAATCTGGTTCCGGCACGGCATGCTGAGCCTTTGGTTAATTCCTCTTCCTAGTGGGAAATGAGAGTTAAATTTGCCCGTCCAGACACCTCCAGCTAGTCTCTCATTGGTTCTCCCTATTCCTGTTCATCTTCCGCAGAAATTGCAAACTGGGCCAAACAGGAGGTTAAAGGCACTGACTCTCCAAGTCGGGAGAGTGTTACTAAAGCGTCTGGAATGTTGCACCCGAGTACCAGGGGATGAGAACTGAGACATATTGGAATACGTCTTCCGATCACACGGTTGATCATACTCTGGGTTCCACATGCATGATTTAGCTGAAGGAAGAATCCCTTAAACCTGGAGAGTTGAGACCCGTGGAATGGGTACCATGCAATATGACTTCAAAGGGTCTTCATTTGCTCACCAAAACTCTCCAATCCTATCACTGCTGCGTTTATGCCCCTGTACACACGCTTGATTCTCTTTCGGAGACATAGTGATCCATAGGTTTTAAGATACTTACTAGTCAGGTACATTCTTAGGCGTTTTATATGGGGTGTTGAGTCCATTTCGTTGAGCAAGGAGTAGCTCTTGTCTATTACATATTTGGCTTAAGGAACTTTATCTGTGCTCATTTCAATCTCTGGTTTTATGCAGCACCCCAACTCACCTTTCCCCTTAAGCAAGCATAAGTTGGTTTTCTAAATTTGAGACCCTGTTCTCTTTTGTAATCCAGTTCCTGTGTAGCCAAGTTTACATTCCGTGTATTAGTGATATCTTATGATGTTTCTTTTTCTGTGTGACTTATTTCAGTTAGAATCGTCATACCTGAATCCACTCATTATGCTGCTATGGGCCTGATGACATAGATTTCATTGCTGAGTGATATTGCATTGTACGTAAGTACCACAACTTCTTTATCCATTTTTCACTTTCTGTGATATTGAACTTGTCCCGTAAACGACGTTCTTGTAAACAGAGCCGTCCGAAACATTGGGCTGGCTGTGTCTTTTTGATTTTAATTTCCCTAAGCTATAGGACCATAAGTGGAAGTGCCCTAGGCTCTGTTGCTTTGTTTTTTAGATGTTTCAGGAAACACCATACACTTCTCCCCAGTGGCTGTTGGCAATTTATATCCTGCTCATCAGCATAACAAGGCTACCAGTTCTCCATGGCCTGTCCTGCCTTTCTGGATTTTACACTTTTTTCAGATGGCCCTTTTGACCTGGGGGAAGTGAGACTTCATTGTAGTGCAGATTTCCTTTGCAAGCGTGCTTGGATGGCCAAAAAGGTCATATGCGTTTTTTCCTCAATATATTCAGGAAAAAACGCATACACCCTTTTTGTCCAAGTGCATCATTGTGGACGTTCTGCCTCTTTTCCTATGCTTTAAATGCAATTCCAGTCTACCTCCTGAAATTGGTTTCCTGCAATTTTGCCCCGCATTCAAGTCTTCTTGTCAGGCTTACTTCAGTATATTTTTGGACGATAGCTGTCATTTATAACTCTGCAGGTTTGTGAATTACAGTGCCCCTGAGCTCCTTTCTTCAACTCGCTTTCTTGTGAGCTGGCCGCAACACCACAGGATTGATTCAGGCCCTAATCTTGTTCCGCCATGGCACGCTGAGCCTTTGGTTAATTCCTCTTCCTGGTCGGAAATGAGAGTTAAATGTGCCCGTCCAGACACTTCCAGCTAGTCTCTCATTGGTTCTCCCTATTCCTGTTCATCTTCCGCAGAAATTGCAAACTGGGCCAAACAGGAGGTTAAAGGCACTGACTCTCCAAGTCGGGAGAGTGTTAGTGAAGCATCTGGAATGTTGCACCCAAGTACCATGTGACAAGAAATGAGACATATTTGAACACGTCTCAGGATCACACGGTTGATCATACTCTGGGTTCCACATGCGTGTTTTAGCTGAAGGAAGAATCCCTTAAACCTGGAGAGTTGAGACCCGTGGAATGGGTACCATGCAATATGACTTCAAAGGGTCTTCATTTGCTCACTGAACCTCTCCAATCCTATCACTGCTGCGTTTATGCCCCTGTACACACGCTTGATTCTCTTTTGGAGACATAGCAATCCATAGGTTTTAAGATACTTACTAGTCAGGTACGTTCTTAGGCATTTAATATGGGGTTTTGAGTCCATTTCTTTGAGCAAGGAGTAGCTCTTGTCTATTCCATATTTGGCTTAAGGAACTTTATCTGTGCTCATTTCAATCTCTGGTTTTATGCAGCACCCCAACTCACCTTTCCCCTTAAGCAAGCATAATTTGGTTTTCTAAATTTGACACCCTGTTCTCTTTTGTAATCCAGTTCCTCTGTAGCAAGTTTACATTCCGTGTATTAGTGATATCTTATGATGTTTCTTTTTCTGTGTGACTTATTTCAGTTAGAATCATCATACCTGAATCCACTCATTATGCTGCTACGGGCCTGATGACATAGATTTCATTGCTGAGTGATATTGCATTGTACGTAAGTACCACAACTTCTTTATCCATTTTTCGCTTTCTGCAATATTGAACTTGTACCGTAAACGAGGTTCTTGTAAACAGAGCCGTCCCAAACTTTGGGGTGGCTGTGTCTTTTTGATTTTAATTTCCCTAAGCTATAGGACCATAAGTGGAAGTGCCCTAGGCTCTGTTGCTTTGTTTTTTAGATGTTTCAGGAATCACCATACACTTCTCCCGAGTGGCTGTTGGCAATTTACATCCCACTCATCAGCATAACCAGGCTCCCAGTTCTCCATGGCCTGTCCTGCCTTTCTGGATTTTACACTTTTTTCAGATGGCCCTTTTGACCGGGGGGAAGTGAGACTTCATTGTAGTGCAGATTTCCTTTGCAAGCTTGCTTGGTTGGCCAAAAAGTGTGTATGCATTTTTTCCTGAATATATTCAGGAAAAAACGCATACGCCCTTTTTGGCCAAGTGCATCATTGTCGACGTTCTGCCTCTTTTCCTATGCTTTAAATGCAATTCCAGTCTACCTCCTTAAATCGGTTTCCTGCAATTCTACCCCGCTTTCAAGTCCTCTTGGCAGCCTTACTTCAGTATATTTTTGGACGATAGCTGTCATTTATAACTCTGCAGGTTTGTGAATTACAGTGCCCCTGAGCTCCTTTCTTCAACTCGCTTTCTTGTGAGCTGGCCGCAACACCGCAGGATTGCTTCAGGCCCTAATCTGGTTCCGGCATGGCACGCTGAGCCTTTGGTTAATTCCTCTTCCTGGTGGGAAATGAGAGTTAAATTTGCCCGTCCAGACACCTCCAGCTAGTCTCTCTTTGGTTCTCCCTATTCCTGTTCATCTTCCACAGAAATTGCAAACTGGGCCAAACAGGAGGTTAAAGGCACTGACTCTCCAAGTCGGGAGAGTGTTAGTAAAGTGTCTGGAATGTTGCACCCGAGTACCAGGGGACAAGAACTGAGATATGTTGGAACACGTCTCCCGATCACACAGTTGATCATACTCTGGGTTCCACATGCGTGTTTTAGCTGAAGGAAGAATCCCTTAAACCTGGAGAGTTGAGACCCGTCGAATAGGTACCATGCAATATGACTTCAAAGGGTCTTCATTTGCTCACCAAACCTCTCCAATCCTATCACTGCTGCGTTTATGCCCCTGTACACACGCTTGATTCTCTTTTGGAGACATAGCAATCCATAGGTTTTAAGATACTTACTAGTCAGGTACATACTTAGGCGATTAATATGGGGTGTTGAGTCCATCTCGTTGAGCAAGGAGTAGCTCTTGTCTATTCCATATTTGGCTTAAGGAACTTTATCTGTGCTCATTTCAATCTCTGGTTTTATGCAGCACCCCAACTCACCTTTCCCCTTAAGCAAGCATAAGTTGGTTTTCTAAATTTGAGACCTTATTCTGTTTTGTAACTCTGTTCCTGTGTAGCAAGTTTACATTCCGTGTATTAGTGATATCTTATGATGTTTCTTTTTCTGTGTGACTTATTTCAGTTAGAATCATCATACCTGAATCCACTCATTATGCTGCTATGGGCCTGATGACATAGATGTCATTGCTGAGTGATATTGCATTGTACGTAAGTACCACAACTTCTTTATCCATTTTTCGCTTTCTGCGCTATTGAACTTGTACTGTAAACGAGGTTCTTGTAAACAGAGCCGTCCCAAACTTTGGGGTGGCTGTGTCTTTTTTATTTTAATTTCCCTATGCTATAGGACCATAAGTGGAAATGCCCTAGGCTCTGTTGCTTTGTTTTTTAGATGTTTCAGGAATCAGCATACACTTCTCCTGTTTGCTTTTGGGAATGTACATCCCGCCCATCAGCATAACAAGGCTCCCAGTTCTCCATGGCCTGTCCTGCCTTTCTGGATTTTACACTTTTTTCAGATGGCCCTTTTGACCGGGGGGAAGTGAGACTTCATTGTAGTGCAGATTTCTTTTGCAAGCTTGCTTGGTTGGCCAAAAAGGGCGTATGCGTTTTTTCCTGAATATATTCAGGAAAAAACGCATACGCCCTTTTTGGCCAAGTGCATCATTGTCGACGTTCTGCTTCTTTTCCTATGCTTTAAATGCAATTCCAGTCTACCTCCTGAAATCGGTTTCCTGCAATTCTGCCCCGCTTTCAAGTCCGCTTGGCAGCCTTACTTCAGTATATTTTTGGACGATAGCTGTCATTTATAACTCTGCAGGTTTGTGAATTACAGTGCCCCTGAGCTCCTTTCTTTAACTCGCTTTCTTGTGAGCTGGCCGCAACACCGCAGGATAGCTTCAGGCCCTAATCTGGTTCTGGCACGTCATGCTGAGCTTTTGGTTAACTCCTCTTCCTGGTGGGAAATGAGAGTTAAATTTGCCCGTCCGGACACCTCCAGCTAGTCACTCATTGGTCCTCCCTATTCTTGTTCATTTTCTGCAGAAATTGCAAACTGGGCCAAACAGGAGGTTAAAGGCACTGACTCTCCAAGTCGGGAGAGTGTTAGTAAAGCGTCTGGAATGTTGCACCCTAGTACCAGGGGACGAGAAATGAGACATATTGGAACACGTCTCCCGATCACACGGTTGATCATACTCTGGGTTCCACATGCATGTTTTAGCTGAAGGAAGAATCCCTTAAACCTGGAGAGTTGAGACCCGTGGAATGGGTACCATGCAATATGACTTCAAAGGGTCTTCATTTGCTCACCGAACCTCTCCAATCCTATCACTGCTGCGTTTATGCCCCTGTACACATGCTTGATTCTCTTTCGGAGACATAGCAATCCATAGGTTTTAAGATACTTAATAGTCAGCTACATTATTAGGCATTTAATATGGGGTTTTGAGTCCATCTAGTTGAGCAAGGAGTAGCTCTTGTCTATTACATATTTGGCTTAAGGAACTTTATCTGTGCTCATTTCAATCTCTGGTTTTATGCAGCACCCCAACTAACCTTTGCCCTTAAGCAAGCATAAGTTGGTTTTCTAAATTTGAGACCCTGTTCTGTTTTGTAATCCAGTTTTGTGTAGCCAAGTTTACATTCCGTGTATTAGTGATATCTTATGATGTTTCTTTTTCTGTGTGACTTATTTCAGTTAGACTCATCATACCTGAATCCACTCATTATGCTGCTACAGGCCTGATGACATAGATGTCAATGCTGAGTGATATTGCATTGTACATAAGTACCACAAATTCTTTATCCAGTTTTCACTTTCTGCGATATTGAACTTGTACCGTAAACGAGGTTCTTGTAAACAGAGCTGTCCCAAATTTTTGGGTGGCTGTGTCTTTTTGATTTTAATTTCCCTAAGCTATAGGACCATAAGTGGAAGTGCCCTAGGCTCTGTTGCTTTGTTTTTTAGATGTTTCAGGAAACACCATACACTTCTCCCGAGTGGCTGTTGGCAATTTACATCCCACCCATCAGCATAACAAGGCTCCCAGTTCTCCATGGCCTGTCCTGTCTTTCTGGACTTTACACTTTTTTCAGATGACACTTTGGACCGGGGGGAAGTGAGACTTCATTGTAGTGCAGATTTCCTTTCCAAGCTTGCTTGTTTGGCCAAAAAGGACATATGCGTTTTTTCCTGAATATATTCAGGAAAAAGCTCATACGCACTTTTTGGCCAAGTGCATCATTGTCGACGTTCTGCCTCTTTTCCTATGCTTTAAATGAAATTACAGTCTCCCTCCTGAAATCGGTTTCCTGCAATTCTGTCCCGCTTTCAAGTCCTCTTGGCAGCCTTACTTCAGTATATTTTTGGACGATAGCTGTCATTTATAACTCTGCAGGTTTGTGAATTACAGTGCCCCTGAGCTCCTTTCTTCAACTCGCTTTCTTGTGAGCTGGCCGCAACACTGCAGGATTGCTTCAGACCCGAATCTCGTTCCAGCACAGCACGCTGAGCCTTTGGTTAATTCCTCTTCCTGGTGGGAAATGAGAGTTAAATTTGCCCGTCCAGACACCTCCAGCTAGTCTCTCATTGGTTCTCCCTATTCCTGTTCATCTTCCGCAGAAATTGCAAACTGGGCCAAACAGGAGGTTAAAGGCACTGACTCTCCAAGTCGGGAGAGTGTTAGTAAAGTGTCTGGAATGTTGCACCCGAGTACCAGGGGATGAGAACTGAGACATACTGGAACACGTCTCCCGATCACACGGTTGATCATACTCTGGGTTCAACATGCATGCTTTAGCTGAAGGAAGAATCCCTTAAACCTAGAGAGTTGAGACCCGTGGAATGGGTACCATGCAATATGACTTCAAAGGGTCTTCATTTGCTCACCGAACCTCTCCAATCCTATCACTGCTGCGTTTATGCCCCTGTACACACGCTTGATTCTCTTTTGGAGACATAGCAATCCATAGGTTTTAAGATACTTACTAGTCAGGTACATGCTTAGGCGTTTAATATGGAGTGTTGAGTCCATTTCGTTGAGCAAGGAGTAGCTCTTGTGTATTACATATTTGGCTTAAGGAATTTTATCTGTGCTCATTTCAATCTCTGGTTTTATGCAGCACCCAAACTCACCTTTCCCCTTAAGCAAGCATAAGTTGGTTTTCTAAATTTGAGACCCTGTTCTGTTTTGTATTCCAGTTCCTGTGTAGCCATGATTACATTCCGTGTATTAGTGATATCTTATGATGTTTCTTTTTCTGTGTGACTTATTTCAGTTAGAATCATCATACCTGAATCCACTCATTATGCTGCTACGGGCCTTATGACATAGATTTCATTGCTGAGTGATATTGCATTGTACGTAAGTACCACAACTTCTTTATCCATTTTGCAATTTCTGGGATATTGAACTTGTACCGTAAACGAGGTTCTTGTAAACAGAGCCGTCCCAAATTTTGGGGGGCTGTGTCTTTTTGATTTTAATTTCCCTAAGCTTTAGGACCATAAGTGGAAGTGCCCTAGGCTGTGTTGCTTTGTTTTGTAGATGTTTCAGGAAACACCATACACTTCTCCGAGGGGCTGTTGGCAATTTACATCCCACCCATCAGCATAACAAGGCTCCCAGTTCTCCATGGACAGTCCTGCCTTTCTGGATTTTACACTTTATTGGCCCTTTTGACCGTGGGGAAGTGAGACTTCATTGTAGTGCAGATTTACTTTGCAAGCTTGCTTGGTTGGGCAAAAAGGGCGTATGCGTTTTGTCCTGAATATATTCAGGAAAAAACGCATACGCCCTTTTTGGCCAAGTGCATCATTGTCGACGTTCTGCCTCTTTTCCTATGCTTTAAATGCAATTCCAGTCTACCTCCTGAAATCGGTTTCCTGCAATTCTGCCCCACTTTCAAGTCCTCTTGGCAGCCTTACTTCAGTATATTTTTGGACGATAGCTGTCATTTATAATTCTGCAGGTTTGTGAATTACAGTATCCCTGAGCTCCTTTCTTCAACTCGCTTTCTTGTGAGCTGGCCGCAACACCGCAGGAATTCTTCAGGCCCTAATCTGGTTCCGGCACGGCACGCTGAGCCTTTGGTTAAATCCTCTTCCTGGTGGGAAATGAGAGTTAAATTTGCCCGTCCAGACACCTCCAGCTAGTCTCTCATTGGTTCTCCCTATTCCTGTTCATCTTCCGCAGAAATTGTAAACTGGGCCAAACAGGAGGTTAAAGGCACTGACTCTCCAAGTTGGGAGAGTGTTAGTAAAGCGTCTGGAATGTTGCACCCGAGTACCAGGGGACGAGAACTGAGACATATTGGAACACGTCTCCCGATCACACGGTTGATCATACTCTGGGTTCCACATGCATGCTTTAGCTGAAGGAAGAATCCCTTAAACGTGGAGAGTTGAGACCCGTGGAATGGGTACCATGCAATATGACTTCAAAGGGTCTTCATTTGCTCACCGAACCTCTCCAATCCTATCACTGCTGCGCTTATGCCCCTGTACACACGCTTGATTCTCTTTTGGAGACATAGCAATCCATAGGTTTTAAGATACTTTCTAGTCAGCTACATTCTTAGGCGTTTAATATGGAGTCTTGAGTCCATTTCGTTGAGCAAGGACTAGCCCTTGTCTATTCCATATTTGGCTTAAGGAACTTTATCTGTGCTCATTTCAATCTCAGGTTTTATGCAGCACCCCAACTCACCTTTCCCCTTAAGCAAGCATAAGTTGGTTTTCTAAATTTGAGACCCTGTTCTCTTTTGTAATCCAGTTCCTGTGTAGCCAAGTTTACATTCCGTGTATTAGTGATATCTTATGATGTTTCTTTTTCTGTGTGACTTATTTCAGATAGAATCATCATACCTGAATCCACTCATTATGCTGCTACGGGCCTGATGACATAGATTTCATTGCTGAGTGATATTGCATTGTACGTAAGTACCACAACTTCTTTATCCATTTTTCACTTTCTGCGATATTGAACTAGTCCCGTAAACGAGTTTCTTCTAAACAGAGCCATCCCAAACTTTGGAGTGGCTGTGTCTTTTTGATTTTAATTTCCCTAAGCTATAGGGCCATAAGTGGAAGTGCCCTAGGCTCTGTTGCTTTGTTTTTTAGATGTTTCAGGAAACACCATACACTTCTCCCGAGTGGCTGTTGGCAACTTACATCACGCCCATCAGCATAACAAGGCTCCCTGTTCTCCATGGCCTGTCCTGCCTTTCTGGATTTTACACTTTTTTCAGATGGCCCTTTTGACCGGGGGGAAGTGAGACTTCACTGTAGTGCAGATATGCTTTGCAAGCTTGCTTGGTTGGCCAAAACGGGCGTATGCGTTTTTTCCTGAATATATTCAGGAAAAAACGCATACGCCCGTTTTGGCCAAGTGCATTATTGTCGACGTTCTGCCTCTTTTCCTATGCTTTAAATGCAATTCAAGTCTACCTCCTGAAATCGGTTTCCTGCAATTCTGCCCCGCTTTCAAGTCCTCTTGGCAGCCTTACTTCAGTATATTTTTGGATGATAGCTGTCATTTATAATTCTGCAGGTTTGTGAATTACAGTGCCCCTGAGCTCCTTTCTTCAACTCGCTTTCTTGTGAGCTGGCCGCAACACCGCAGGATTGCTTCAGGCCCTAATCTGGTTCCGGCACGGCACGCTGAGCCTTTGGTTAAATCCTCTTCCTGGTGGGAAATGAGAGTTAAATTTGCCCGTCCAGACACCTCCAGCTAGTCTCTCATTGGTTCTCCCTATTCCTGTTCATCTGCCGCAGAAATTGCAAACTGGGCCAAACAGGAGGTTAAAGGCACTGACTCTCCAAGTCGGGAGAGTGTCAGTTAAGCGTCTGGAATGTTGCACCCGAGTACCAGGGGAATAGAACTGAGACATATTGGAACACGTCTCCCGATCACACGGTTGATCATACTCTGGGTTCCACATGCATGCTTTAGCTGAAGGAAGAATTCCTTAAACGTGGAGAGTTGAGACCCGTGGAATCGGTACCATGCAATATGACTTCAAAGGGTCTTCATTTGCTCACCGAACCTCTCCAATCCTATCACTGCTGCGTTTATGCCCCTGTACACACGCTTGATTCTCTTTTGGAGACATAGCAATCCATAGGTTTTAAGATACTTTCTAGTCAGCTACATTCTTAGGCGTTTAATATAGAGTGTTGAGTCCATTTCGTTGAGCAAGGAGTAGCTCTTGTCTATTACATATTTGGCTTAAGGAACTTTATCTGTGCTCATTTCAATCTCTGGTTTTATGCAGCACCCCAACTCACCTTTCCCCTTAAGCAAGCATATGTTGGTTTTCTAAATTTGAGACCCTGTTCTCTTTTGTAATCCAGTTCCTGTGTAGCCAAGTTTACATTCCGTGTATTAGTGATATCTTATGATGTTTCTTTTTCTGTGTGACTTATTTCAGTTAGAATCATCATACCTGAATCCACTCATTATGCTGCTACGGGCCTGATGACATAGATTTCATTGCTGAGTGATATTGCATTGTACGTAAGTACCACAACTTCTTTATCCATTTTTCACTTTCTGTGATATTGAACTTGTCCCGTAAACGAGTTTCTTGTAAACAGAGCCGTCCCAAACTTTGGGGTGGCTGTGTCTTTTTGATTTTAATTTCCCTATGCTATAGTGCCATAAGTGGAAGTCCCCTAGGCTCTGTTGCTTTGTTTTTTAGATGTTTCAGGAAACACCATACACTTCTCCCGAGTGGCTGTTGGCAATATACATCCCGCCCATCAGCAAAACAAGGCTCCCAGTTCTCCATGGCCTGTCCTGCCTTTCTGGATTTTACACTTTTTTCAGTTGGCCCTTTTGACCGGGGGGAAGTGAGACTTCATTGTAGTGCAGATTTCCTTTGCAAGCTTGCTTGGTTGGCCAAAAAGGGCGTATGCGTTTTTTCCTGAATATATTCAGGAAAAAACGCATACGCCCTTTTTGGCCAAGTGCATCATTGTCGACGTTTTGCCTCTTTTCCTATGCTTTAAATGCAATTCCAGTCTACCTCCTAAAATCGGTTTCTTGCAGTTCTGCCCCGCTTTCAAGTCCTCTTGGCAGCCTTACTTCAGTATATTTTTGGACGATAGCTGTCATTTGTAACTCTGCAGGTTTGTGAATTACAGTGCCCCTGAGCTCCTCTCTTCAACTCGCTTTCTTGTGAGCTGGCCGCAACACCGCAGGATTGCTTCAGGCCCTAATCTGGTTCCGGCACGGCATGCTGAGCCTTTGGTTAATTCCTCTTCCTAGTGGGAAATGAGAGTTAAATTTGCCCGTCCAGACACCTCCAGCTAGTCTCTCATTGGTTCTCCCTATTCCTGTTCATCTTCCGCAGAAATTGCAAACTGGGCCAAACAGGAGGTTAAAGGCACTGACTCTCCAAGTCGGGAGAGTGTTACTAAAGCGTCTGGAATGTTGCACCCGAGTACCAGGGGATGAGAACTGAGACATATTGGAACACGTCTTCCGATCACACGGTTGATCATACTCTGGGTTCCACATGCATGATTTAGCTGAAGGAAGAATCCCTTAAACCTGGAGAGTTGAGACCCGTGGAATGGGTACCATGCAATATGACTTCAAAGGGTCTTCATTTGCTCACCAAAACTCTCCAATCGTATCACTGCTGCGTTTATGCCCCTGTACACACGCTTGATTCTCTTTCGGAGACATAGTGATCCATAGGTTTTAAGATACTTACTAGTCAGGTACATTCTTAGGCGTTTTATATGGGGTGTTGAGTCCATTTCGTTGAGCAAGGAGTAGCTCTTGTCTATTACATATTTGGCTTAAGGAACTTTATCTGTGCTCATTTCAATCTCTGGTTTTATGCAGCACCCCAACTCACCTTTCCCCTTAAGCAAGCATAAGTTGGTTTTCTAAATTTGAGACCCTGTTCTCTTTTGTAATCCAGTTCCTGTGTAGCCAAGTTTACATTCCGTGTATTAGTGATATCTTATGATGTTTCTTTTTCTGTGTGACTTATTTCAGTTAGAATCGTCATACCTGAATCCACTCATTATGCTGCTATGGGCCTGATGACATAGATTTCATTGCTGAGTGATATTGCATTGTACGTAAGTACCACAACTTCTTTATCCATTTTTCACTTTCTGTGATATTGAACTTGTCCCGTAAACGACGTTCTTGTAAACAGAGCCGTCCGAAACATTGGGCTGGCTGTGTCTTTTTGATTTTAATTTCCCTAAGCTATAGGACCATAAGTGGAAGTGCCCTAGGCTCTGTTGCTTTGTTTTTTAGATGTTTCAGGAAACACCATACACTTCTCCCCAGTGGCTGTTGGCAATTTATATCCTGCTCATCAGCATAACAAGGCTACCAGTTCTCCATGGCCTGTCCTGCCTTTCTGGATTTTACACTTTTTTCAGATGGCCCTTTTGACCTGGGGGAAGTGAGACTTCATTGTAGTGCAGATTTCCTTTGCAAGCGTGCTTGGATGGCCAAAAAGGGCATATGCGTTTTTTCCTCAATATATTCAGGAAAAAACGCATACACCCTTTTTGTCCAAGTGCATCATTGTGGACGTTCTGCCTCTTTTCCTATGCTTTAAATGCAATTCCAGTCTACCTCCTGAAATTGGTTTCCTGCAATTTTGCCCCGCATTCAAGTCTTCTTGTCAGGCTTACTTCAGTATATTTTTGGACGATAGCTGTCATTTATAACTCTGCAGGTTTGTGAATTACAGTGCCCCTGAGCTCCTTTCTTCAACTCGCTTTCTTGTGAGCTGGCCGCAACACCGCAGTATTGCTTCAGGCCTTAATCTGGTTCCGGCACGGCACGCTGAGCCTTTGCTTAATTCCTCTTCCTGGTGGGAAATGAGAGTTAAATTTGCCCGTCCAGACACCTCCAGCTAGTATCTCATTGGTTCTCCCTATTCCTGTTCATCTTCTGCAGAAATTGCAAACTGGGCCAAACAGGAGGTTAAAGGCACTGACTCTCCAAGTCGGGAGAGTGTTAGTAAAGTGTCTGGAATGTTGCACCCGAGTACCAGGGGACGAGAACTGAGACATATTTCAACACGTCTCCCAATCACACAGTTGGTCATACTCTGGTTTCCACATGCATGTTTTAGCTGAAGGAAGAATCCCTTAAACCTGGAGAGTTGAGACCCGTGAAATGGGTACCATGCAATATGACTTCAAAGGGTTTTGTTTTGCTCACGGAACCTCTCCAATACTATCACTGCTGCGTTTATGCCCCTGTACACAGGCTTGATTCTCTTTCGGAGACATAGCAATCCATAGGTTTTAAGATACTTAGTAGTCAGGTACATTCTTAGGCGTTTAATATGGGGTGTTGAGTCCATTTCGTTGAGCAAGGAGTAGCTCTTGTCTATTACATATTTGGCTTAAGGAACTTTATCTGTGCTCATTTCAATCTCTGGTTTTATGCAGCACCCCAACTCACCTTTCCCCTTAAGCAAGCATAAGTTGGTTTTCTAAATTTGAGACCCTGTTCTGTTTTGTAATCCAGTTCCTGTGTAGCCAAGTTTACATTCCGTGTATTAGTGATATCTTATGATGTTTCTTTTTCTTGTGACTTATTTCAGTTAGAATCATCATACCTGAATCCACTCATTATGCTGCTACGGGCCTGATGACATAGATTTCATTGCTGAGTGGTATTGAATTGTACGTAAGTACCACAACTTCTTTATCCATTTTTCACTTTCTGCGATATTGAACTTGTAGTGTAGACTAGGTTCTTGTAAACAGAGCTGTCCCAAACTTTGGGGTGGCTGTGTCTTTTTGATTTTAATTTCCCTAAGCTATAGGACCATAAGTGGAAGTGCCCTAGGCTCTGTTGGTTTGTTTTTTAGATGTTTCAGGAAACACCATACACTTCCCCCGAGTGGCTGTTCGCAATTTACATCCCGCCCATCAGCATAACAAGGCTCCCAGTTCTCCATGGCCTGTCCTGCCTTTCTGGATTTTACACTTTCTTCAGATGGCCCTTTTGACCGGAGGGAAGTGAGACTTCATTGTAGTGCAGATTTCCTTTGCAAGCTTGCTTGGTTGGCCAAAAAGGGCGTATGCGTTTTTTCCTGAATATATTCAGGAAAAAATGCATACGCCCTTTTTGGCCAAGTGCATCATTGTCGACGTTCTGCCTCTTTCCTATGGTTTAAATGCAATTCCAGTCTACCTCCTGAAATCGCTTTCCTGCAATTCTGCCCCGCTTTCAAGTCCTCTTGGCAGCCTTACTTCAGTATATTTTTGGATGATACCTGTCATTTATAACCCTGCAGGTTTGTGAATTACAGTTCCCCTGAGCTCCTTTCTTCAACTCGCTTTCTTGTGAGCTGGCCGCAACACCGCAGGATTGCTTCAGGCCTTAATCTGGTTCCGGCACGGCACACTGAGCCTTTAGTTAATTCCTCTACCTGGTGGGAAATGTGAGTTAAATTTGCCCGTACAGACACCTCCAGCTAGTCTCTCATTTGTTCTCCCTATTCCTGTTTATCTTCCGCAGAAATTGCAAACTGGGCCAAACAGGAGGTTAAAGGCACTGACTCTCCAAGTCGGGAGAGTGTTAGTAAAGCATCTGGAATGTTGCACCCGAGTACCAGGGGACGAGAACTGAGACATATTGGAACACGCCTCCCGATCACATGGTTGATCATACTCTCGGTTCCACATGCATGATTTAGCTGAAGAAAGAATCCCTTAAACCTGGAGAGTTGAGACCCGTGGAATGGGTACCATGCAATATGACTTCAAAGGGTCTTCATTTGCCCACCGAACCTCTCCAATCCTATCACTGCTGCTTTTTTGCCCCTATACACACGCTTGATTCTCTTTCAGAGACATAGCAATCCATAGGTTTTAAGATACTTACTAGTCAGGTACATGCTTAGGTGTTTAATATGGGTTGTTGAGTCCATTTCGTTGAGCAGGGAGTAGCTCTTCTCTATTCCATATTTGTCTTAAGGAACTTTATCTGTGCTCATTTCAATCTCTGATTTTATGCAGCACCCCAACTCACCTTTCCCCTTAAGCAACCATAAGTTGGTTTTCTGAATTTGAGTCCCTGTTCTGTTTTGTAATCCAGTTCCTGTGTAGCCAAGTTTACATTCCGTGTATTAGTGATATCTTATGATGTTTGTTTTTCTGTGTGACTTATTTCAGTTAGAATCATCATACCTGAATCCACTCATTATGCTGCTATGGGCCTGATGACATAGATTTCATTGCTGAGTGATATTGCATTGTACGTAAGTACCAAAACTTCTTTCTCCATTTTTCACTTTCTGCGATATTGAACTTGTCCCGTAAATGAGTTTCTTGTAAACAGAGCCATCCCAAACTTTGGGGTGGCTGTGTCTTTTTGATTTTAATTTCCCTAAGCTATAGGACCATAAGTGGAAGTGCCCTAGGCTCTGTTGCTTTGTTGCTTAGATGTTTCAGGAAACACCATACACTTCCTCCAAGTGGCTGTTGGGAATTTACATCCCGCCCATCAGCATAACAAGGCTCCCAATTCTCCATGGCCTGTCCTGCCTTTCTGGATTTTACACTTTTTTCAGATGGCCCTTTTGATCGGGGGGAAGTGAGACTTCATTGTAGTGCAGATTTCCTTTGCAAGCTTGCTTGGTTGGCCAAAAAGGGCGTATGCGTTTTTTCCTGAACATATTCAAGAAAAAACGCATACGCCCTTTTTGGCCAAGTGCATCATTGTCGACGTTCTGCCTCTTTTCCTATGCTTTAAATGCAATTCCAGTCTACCTCCTGAAATCGGTTTCCTGCAATTCTGCCCCGCTTTCAAGTCCTCTTGGCAGCCTTACTTCAGTATATTTTTGGACGATAGCTGTCATTTATAACTCTGCAGGTTTGTGAATTACAGTGCCCCTGGGCTCCTTTCTTCAACTCGCTTTCTTGTGAGCTGGCCGCAACACCGCAGGATTGCTTCAGGCCCTAATCTGGTTCCGGCATGGCACGCTGAGCCTTTGGTTAATTCCTCTTCCTGGTGGGAAATGAGAGTTAAATTTGCCCGTCCAGACACCTCCAGCTAGTCTCTCATTGGTTCTCCCTATTCCTGTTCATCTTCCGCGGAATTTGCAAACTGGGCCAAACAGGAGGTTAAAGGCACTGACTCTCCAAGTCAGGAGAGTGTTAGTAAAGCGTCTGGAGTGTTGTACCCGAGTACCAGGGGACGAGAACTGAGACATATTTCAACACGTCTCCGGATCACACGTTTGATCATACTCTGGGTTCCACTGAATGTGGAACTCAAGGAAGGAATGTTTTAGCTGAAGGAAGAATCCCTTAAACCTGGAGAGTTGAGACCCGTGGAATGGGTACCATGCAGTATGACTTCAAAGGGTCTTCATTTGCTCACCGAACCTCTCCAATCCTATCACTGCTGCGTTTATGCCCCTGTACACACGCTTGATTCTCTTTCGGAGACCTAGCAATCCATAGCTTTTAAGATACTTACTAGTCAGGTACATTCGTAGGCGTTTAATATGGGGTTTTGAGTCCATTTCGTTGAGCAAGGAGTAGCTCTTGTCTATTACATATTTGGCTTAAGGAACTTTATCTGTGCTCATTTCAATCTCTGGTTTTAGGCAGCACCCCAACTCACCTTTCCCCTTAAGCAAGCATAAGTTGGTTTTCTATATTTGAAACCCTGTTCTATTTTGTAATTCATTTCCTGTGTAGCCAAGTTTACATTCCGTGTATTAGTGATATCTTATGATGTTTCTTTTTCTGTGTGACTTATTTCAGTTAGAATCATCATACCTAAATCCACTCATTATGTTGCTATGGGCCTGATGACATACATTTCATTGCTGAGTGATATTACATTGTACGTAAGTACTACAACTTTTTTATCCATTTTTCACTTTCTGCGATATTGAACTTGTACCGTAAACGAGGGTCTTGTAAACAGAGCCATCCCAAACTTTGGGGTGGCTGTGTCTTTTTGATTTTAATTTCCCTAAGCTATAGGACCATAAGTGGAAGTGCCCTATGCTCTGTTGCTTTGTTTTTTAGATGTTTCAGGAAACACCATACACTTCTCCCCAGTGGCTGTTGGCAATTTACATCCCGCCCATCAGCATAACAAGGCTCCCAGTTCTCCATGGCCTGTCCTGCCTTTCTGGATTTTACACTTTTTTCAGATGGCCCTTTTGACCGTGGGGAAGTGAGACTTCATTGTAGTGCAGATTTCCTTTGAAAGTTTGCTTGGTTGGCCAAAAAGGACATATGCGTTTTTTCCTGAATATATTCAGGTAAAAACACATACGCCCTTTGTGGCCAAGTGCATCATTGTGGACGTTCTGCCTCTTTTCCTATCCATTAAATGCAATTCCAGTCTACCACCTGAAATCGGTTGCCTGCAATTCTGCCCGGCTTTCAAGTCCTCTTGGCAGCCTTACTTCAGTATATTTTTGGACGATAGCTGTCATTTATAACTCTGCAGGTTTGTGAATTACAGTGCCCCTGAGCTCGTTTCTTCAACTCGCTTTCTTGTGAGCTGGCCGCAACACCGCAGGATTGCTTCAGGCCCTAATCTTGTTCTAGCACGGCATGCTGAGCCTTTGGTTAATTCCTCTTCCTGGTAGGAAATGAGAGTTAAATTTGCCCGTCCAGACACCTCCAGCTAGTCTCTCATTGGTTCTCCCTATTCCTGTTCATCTTCCGCAGAAATTGCAAACTGGGCCAAACAGGAGGTTAAAGGCACTGACTCTCCAAGTCGGGAGAGTGTTAGTAAAGCATCTGGAATGTTGCACCCGAGTACCAGGGGACGAGAACTGAGACATATTGGAACACGTCTCCGGATCACACGGTTGATCATACTCTGGGTTCCACATGCATGCTTTAGCTGAAGGAAGAATCCCTTAAACCTGGAGAGTTGAGACCCGTGGAATGGGTACCATGCAATATGACTTCAAAGGGTCTTCATTTGCTCACCGAACCTCTCCAATCCTATCACTGCTGCGTTTATGCCCCTGTACACACGCTTGATTCTCTTTCAGAGACATAGCAATCCATAGGTTTTAAGATACTTACTAGTCAGGTACAGTCTTACGCGTTTAATATGGGGTGTTGAGTCCATCTCGTTGAGCAAGGAGTAGCTCTTGTCTATTACATATTTGGCTTAAGGAACTTTATCTGTGCTCATTTCAATCTCTGGTTTTACGCAGCACCCCAACTCACCTTTCCCATTAAGCAAGCATAAGTTGGTTTTCTAAATTTGAGACCCTGTTCTGTTTTGTAATCCAGTTCCTGTGTAGCCAAGTTTACATTCCATGTATTAGTGATATCTTATGATGTTTCTTTTTCTGTGTGACTTATTTCAGTTAGAATCGTCATACCTGAATCCACTCATTACGCTGCTACGGGCCTGATGACATAGATTTCATTGCTGAGTGATATTGCATTGTACGTAAGTACCACAACTTCTTTATCCATTTTTCACTCTTTGCGATATTGAACTTGTCCCGTAAACGAGGTTCTTGTAAACAGAGCCGTCCCAAACTTTGGGGTGGCTGTGTCTTTTTGATTTTAATTTCCCTAAGCTATAGGACCATAAGTGGAAGTGCTCTAGGCTCTGTTGCTTTGTTTTTTAGATGTTTCAGGAAACACCATACACTTCTCCCCAGTGGCTGTTGGCAATTCACATCCTGCCCATCAGCATAACAAGGCACCCAGTTCTCCATAGCCTGTCCTGCCTTTCTGGATTTTACACTTTTTTCAGATGGCCCTTTTGACCGGGGGGAAGTGAGACTTCATTGTAGTGCAGATTTTCTTTGCAAGCTTGCTTGGTTGGCCAAAAAGGGCGTATGCATTTTTTCCTGAATATATTCAGGAAAAAACGCATACGCCCTTTTGGGCCAAGTGCATCATTGTGGACGTTCTGCCTCTTTTCCTATGCTTTAAATGCAATTACAGTCTACCTCCTGAAATTGGTTTCCTGCAATTCTGCCCCGCTTTCAAGTCCTCTTGGCAGCCTTACTTCAGTATATTTTTGGACGATAGCTGTCATTTATATCTCTGCAGGTTTGTGAATTACAGTGCCCCTGAGCTCCTTTCTTCAACTCGCTTTCTTGTGAGCTGGCCGCAACACCGCAGGATTGCTTCAGGCCCTAATCTGGTTCCGGCACGGCAGGCTAAGCCTTTGGTTAATTCCTCTTCCTGGTGGGAAATGAGAGTTAAATTTGCCCGTCCAGACACCTCCAGCTAGTCTCTCATTGGTTCTCCCTATTCCTGTTTATCTTCCGCAGATATTGCAAACTGGGCCAAACAGGAGGTTAAAGGCACTCACTCTCCAAGTCGGGGGAGTGTTAGTAAAGTGTCTGGAATGTTGCACCCGAGTACCAGGGGATGAGAACTGAGACATATTGGAACACGTCTCCAGATCACACGGTTGATCATACTCTGGGTTCCACATGCATGTTTTAGCTGAAGGAAGAATCCCTTAAACATGGAGAGTTGAGACCCGTGGAATGGATACCATGCAATATAACTTCAAAGGGTCTTCATTTGCTCACCGAACCTCTCCAATCCTATCACTGCTGCGTGTATGCCCCTGTACTCATGCTTGATTCTCTTTCGGAGACATAGCAATCCATAGGTTTTAAGATACTTACTAGTCAGGTACATTCTTAGGCGTTTAATATGGTGTGTTGAGTCCATTTCGTTGAGCAAGGAGTAGCTGTTGTCTATTACATATTTGACTTAAGGAACTTTATCTGTGTTCATTTCAATCTCTGGTTTTATGCAGCACCCCAACTCACCTTTCCCTTTAAGCAAGCATAAGTTGGTTTTCTAAATTTGAGACTCTGTTCTGTTTTGTAATCCAGTTCCTGTGTAGCCAAGTTTACATTCCGTGTATTAGTGATATCTTATGATGTTTCTTTTTCTGTGTGACTTATTTCAGTTAGAATCATCATACCTGAATCCACTCATTATGCTGCTATGGGCCTGATGACATAGATTTCATTGCTGAGTGATATTGCATTGTACGTAAGTACCACAACTTCTTTATACATTTTTCGCTTTATGCGATATTGAACTTTTCCCTTAAACGAGGTTCTTGTAAACAGAGCCGTCCCAAACTTTGGGGTGGCTGTGTCTTTTTGATTTTAATTTCCCTAAGCTATAGGACCATAAGTGGAAGTGCCCTAGGCTCTGTTGCTTTGTTTCTTAGATGTTTCAGGAAACACCATACACTTCTCCCCAGTGGCTGTTGGCAATTTACATCCCGCCCATCAGCATAACAGGGCTCCCAGTTCTCCATGGACTGTCCTGCCTTTCTGGATTTTACACTTTTTTCAGATGGCCCTTTTGACCGGGGGGAAGTGAGACTTCATTGTAGTGCAGATTTCCTTTGCAAGCTTGCTTGGTTGGCCAAAAAGTGCGTATGCATTTTTTCCTGAATATATTCAGGAAAAAACGCATACGCCCTTTTTGGCCAAGTGCATCATTTTCGACGTTCTGCCTCTTTTCCTATGCTTTAAATGCAGTTCCTGTCTACCTCCTGAAATCGGTTTCCTGCAATTCTGCCCGGCTTTCAAGTCCTCTTGGCAGCCTTACTTCAGTATATTTTTGGACGATAGCTGTCATTTATAACTCTGCAGGTTTGTGAATTACAGTGCCCCTGAGCTCGTTTCTTCAGCTCGCTTTCTTGTGAGCTGGCCGCAACACCGCAGGATTGCTTCAGGCCCTAATCTTGTTCTAGCACGGCATGCTGAGCCTTTGGTTAATTCCTCTTCCTGGTGGGAAATGAGAGTTAAATTTGCCCGTCCAGACACCTCCAGCTAGTCTCTCATTGGTTCTCCCTATTCCTGTTCATCTTCCGCAGAAATTGCAAACTGGGCCAAACAGGAGGTTTAAGGCACTGACTCTCCAAGTCGGGAGAGTGTTAGTAAAGCATCTGGAATGTTGCACCCGAGTACCAGGGGACGAGAACTGAGACATATTGGAACACGTCTCCGGATCACACAGTTGACCATACTCTGGGTTCCACATGCATGCTTTAGCTGAAGGAAGAATCCCTTAAACCTGGAGAGTTGAGACCCGTGGAATGGGTACCATGCAATATGACTTCAAAGGGTCTTCATTTGCACACCGAACCTCTCCAATCCTATCACTGCTGCGTTTATGCCCCTGTACACACGCTTGATTCTCATTCAGAGACCTAGCAATCCATAGGTTTTAAGATACTTACTAGTCAGGTACAGTCTTACGCGTTTAATATGGGGTGTTGAGTCCATCTCGTTGAGCAAGGAGTAGCTCTTGTCTATTACATATTTGGCTTAAGGAACTTTATCTGTGCTCATTTCAATCTCTGGTTTTATGCAGCACCCCAACTCACCTTTCCCCTTAAGCAAGCATAAGTTGGTTTTCTAAATTTGAGACCCTCTTCTGTTTTGTAATCCAGTTCGTGTGTAGCCAAGTTTACATTCCATGTATTAGTGATATCTTATGATGTTTCTTTTTCTGTGTGACTTATATCAGTTAGAATCATCATACCTGAATCCACTCATTATGCTGCTACGGGCCTGATGACATAGATTTCATTGCTGAGTGATATTGCATTGTACGTAAGTACCACAACTTCTTTATCCATTTTTCACTTTCTGCAATATTGAACTTGTACTGTAAACGAGGTTGTTGTAAACAGAGCCGTCCCAAACTTTGGGGTGGCTGTGTCTTTTTGATTTTAATTTCCCTAAGCTATTGGACCATAAGTGGAAGTGCCCTATGCTCTGTTGCTTTGTTTATTAGATGTTTCAGGAAACACCATACACTTCTCGCAAGTGGCTGTTGGCAATTTACATCCCGCCCATCAGCATAACAAGGCTCCCAGTTCTCCATGGCCTGTCCTGCCTTTCTGGATTTTACACTTTTTTCAGATAGCCCGTTTGACCAGGGGGAAGTGAGACTTCATTGTAGTGCAGATTTCCTTTGCAATCTTGCTTGGTTGGCCAAAAAGGGCATATGCGTTTTTTCCTGAATATATTCAGGAAAAAACGTATATGCCCTTTTTGGCCAAGTGCATCATTGTCGACGTTCTGCCTCTTTTCCTATGTTTTAAATGAAATTCCAGTCTACCTCCTGAAATCGGTTTCCTGCAATTCTGCCCCGCTTTCAAGTCCTCTTGGCAGCCTTACTTCAGTATATTTTTGGACGATAGCTGTCATTTATAACTCTGCAGGTTTGTGAATTACAGTGCCCCTGAGCTCCTTTCTTCAACTCGCTTTCTTGTGAGCTGGCCGCAACACCACAGGATTGCTTCAGGCCCTAATCTGGTTCCGGCACGGCACGCTGAGCCTTTGCTTAATTCCTCTTCCTGGTGGGAAATGAGAGTTAAACTTGCCCATCCAGACACCTCCAGCTAGTCTCTCATTGGTCCTCCCTATTCCTGTTCATCTTCCGCAGAAATTGCAAACTGGGCCAAACAGGACGTTAAAGGCACTGACTCTCCAAGTCGGGAGAGTGTTAGTAAAGCGTCTGGAATATTGCACCCGATTACCAGGGGACGAGAACTGAGATATATTGGACCACGTCTCACGATCACACGGTTGATGATACTCTGGGTTCCACATACATGTTTTAGCTGAAGGAAGAATCCCTTAAACCTGGAGACTTGAGAACCGTGGAATGGGTACCATGCAATATGACTTCAAAGGGTCTTAGTTTGCTCACCGAACCTCTCCAATCCTATCACTGCTGCATTTATGCCCCTGTACACATGCTTGATTCTCTTTCGGAGGCATAGCAATCCATAGGTTTTAAGATACTTACTAGTCAGGTACATTCTTAGGCGTTTAATATGGGGTGTTGAGTCCATTTCGTTGAGCAAGGAGTAGCTCTTGTCTATTATATATTTGGCTTAAGGAACTTTATCTGTGCTCATTTCAATCTCTGGTTTATGCAGCACCCCAACTCACCTTTCCCCTTAAGCAAGCATAAGTGGGTTTTCTAAATTTGACACCCTGTGCTGTTTTGTAATTCAGTTCTGTGTAGCCAAGTTTACATTCCGTGTATTAGTGATATCTTATGATGTTTCTTTTTCTGTGTGACTTATTTCAGTTAGAATCATCATACCTGAATCCACTCATTATGCTGCTACGGGCCTGATGACATAGATTTCATTGCTGAGTGATATTGCATTGTACGTAAGTACCACAACTTCTTTATCAATTTTTCACTTTCTGCGAAATTGAACTTGTGCCGTAAAGGAGTTCTTGTAAACAGAGCCGTCCCAAACTTTGGGGTGGCTGTGTCTTTTTTATTTTAATTTCCCTAAGCTATAGGACCATAAGTGGAAGTGCCCTAGGCTCTGTTGCTTTGTTTTTTAGATGTTTCAGGAAACACCATACACTTCTCCCGAGTGGCTGTTGGCAATTTACATCCCACCCATCAGCATAACAAGGCTCTCAGTTCTCCATGGCCTGTCCTGCCTTTCTGGATTTTACACTTTTTACAGATGGCCCTTTTGACCCGGGGGAAGTGAGACTTCATTGTAGTGCAGATTTCCTTTGCAAGCTTGCTTGGTTGGCCAAAAAGTGCGTATGCTTTTTTTCCTGAATATATTCAGGAAAAAACGCATATGCCCTTTTTGGCCTAGTGCATCATTGTCGACGTTCTGCCTCTTTTCCTATGCTTTAAATGCAATTCCAGTCTAACTCCTGAAATCGGATTCCTGCAATTCTGCCCCGCTTTCAAGTCCTCTTGGCAGCCTTACTTCAGTATATTTTTGGACGATAGCTGTCATTCATAACTCTGCAGGTTTGTGATAACAGTGCCCCTGAGCTCCTTTCTTCAACTCGCTTTCTTGTGAGCTGGCCGCAACACCACAGGATTGCTTCAGGCCCTAATCTGGTTCCGGCACGGCACACTGAGCCTTTGCTTAATTGCTCTTCCTGGTGGGAAATGAGAGTTAAATTTGCCCGTCCAGAGACCTCCAGCTAGTCTCTCATTGGTCCTCCTTATCCCTGTTCATCTTCCGCAGAAATTGCAAAATGGGACAAGCAGGAGGTTAAAGGCACTGACTCTCCAAGTCGGGAGAGTGTTAGTAAAGCGTCTGGAATGTTCCACCTGAGTACCAGCGGACAAAAACTGAGACATATTTGAACACGTCTCCCAATCACACGGTTGATCATACTCTGGGTTCCACATGCATGTTTCA